>NC_048231.1:17412045-17445979 GCF_002007445.2 Ailuropoda melanoleuca | reverse complement strand
CAGCAAATGCCCACCACGTCATAGTGCAGAGGCCCCCGGGGAGGTGGTGGCAAGAGCCTGGACTTTGGACACAGACCTACTAGGGTCTGAATTTTCAGCCTTACTCTCAGTACCTGTATGAACTTGGTCAAGTTCCTTAACCATGCTGACCCTTCTTTGTTCTTCATCTGGGAAATAAGAGTTAATATTTATCTCATAGATTTCTTGTGAGAATTGAATGAAATAAATTTTTAAGCACTTAAGCACTCAGGAGACCAGTGATGGCCAAAAGAGGTCCCCCTTATGTGCCAGCTCCCACTGATGGGTAAGGGCTCCTCAGAGCACTGTGTGAGCAATTCTGACATCTCATCCTGGCCTGGAGGTGATGAGTGCACTCACGATTGATTAGTAATGTCTGTCAGGGCGTGGTCTGGAAAGTGGCAGTAGGATGCACTTGCCTTCTCTGTCACAAACACTCACTAAATGATGGCTGTCAGGTTTTATATTTCTTTACTCCTTGGGGAGGGAGGTGGGATGCTGTTGGGGTCGCAAAGGCCAGGATCCCGTCGGATGGCCAGCACAGCCCAGGTCCTGAGTCACTGAGCCAGCCCTGGAACAGCCCAGATTTCTCAGCAGGGCAGGTGCTCTGGCCTGCCTTTTCCTTCAGGTAGCAAACCGCTCAGCCCCGTCTAGGTTGTTGAAGGTCTTCTTTCTCTGGGGACCTTCTCTTGCTCTTTTCATCCCCAAATGCCCTGCCTAATTCTCCCTGCCAACAGATAACACACACCCCTGTGTCCACCACCTTCTCCCCATAGAAATTTACAGGGAATTATATACATTTCACTTGAATTTCTCCATCCTATGTCACCCCCCTTTCCAAATCTCCCCCTTCCTGTTACCTCCCACCCCAACCCAGGGGGCCTGGTATCACCCCAGCAACACACACCAGAGCTGGTTGAGGATACAAGAAGTAGAAGAGAATCATGGCCACAGGAATCCTATGACGTGAACAGGAGACTTAGTGGTCCCTGGGTGGTTCTTGGACTAGCAAAAAAGGCAGAAGGAACAAGGAATCTTTTCCAGAAATGATCTCCTTTCTAGTTTCACTGGTACGTAGGAGCAACTTTGGTTTATCTGTTCAAGAAATATTTGTTCAGCACCTACTATGTGCCAGGCAGCAGCGCATCAAACAGACATGTTCTTTGCCCTGATGGGGAAGCAGACAAGCGTAACCCTGTGGGTGCTGGGCCGTGCAGTGGGTGCTAGTACGGAGAGGAGCACGGGAGGGGCGTCTACTTGCAAGAACATGGTGGGACAATCAGGGAAGACTTTCCTGAGGAGGTGGCTTCTAAGCTGAGTCTGGAAGGATAAGGAAGCTGTCCCGGTGGTCGTGGGAACAGCATAAGCAAAGATCCGAAGGTGTGTGTTGGAAGAACTGCTGGTTGCTAGCAGGCCACTGTGGCTGGGTCTCAGAGCTAGAACCCAGAAGTGCTGGAATGGAATTGGGCGGGGGGAGGGTGGTGGGGTCCTATGGGGTCTTGAAAAGGTCTTTCTGAGGAGTCCAGATGTTCCCAAAGCAGCACCTCCACCACCACCCTCCCACCCCACCCTCACCCCTGTCTGTCTGTCTGTCTTCTGCCTACCATGGCTCATGAGGCCTTGAAAAGAAACCTCTCGGGTGCTGCAGGGCTTCTCAGGCCTCAGGGGGCAGACGCCCTTCCCCCCACCCCTCCCCCACTCCCCCAGGCCTTGTGAGTCACTAGAAGAGCAGTGAGAGCCTCTGAAAGTCAGGGGTGGGTGGGCAGCTGGGCCACAGTGGCTGCCGGAGGAGGAACTGCAAAGTAGGGATGGGGGGCCCCCCAACCTGATGAATGAAAGCTTTAATGCACTCTTGCTACTAACTGGCTGACCCAGCCATCAGGTGCAATTTAGGGTAAAGCAGGCGTTGGAGCTTTTTCTTTCTCCAATGACTAAGTAGGTTTGCAATGACCTCCTCCTCTCATAAAACCCCTCACACCTTTTTCCCAGCCGCTTCCCCTGCACCGACATGCTTCTCTTTGGAAAATGGGAAATGGTGTATATGGGTAGCTGTGTAGAAACGTGTGTAGCTCTGTGTGTGCGTGTGTGTGTGTAGGAAAGTAGCTCATAAGTGTGTAAGGAAGTGCAGAAATGGGAGTGTGTGTACTTGTCTGTGCGTGACAACGTCTCTGCTGGGGCTGTGCATGGCCCTGTACGTGCAAGAGCTTTCTCTGCCTCTGTGCGTGTGGGGAAACGTGAATGCATGCGTGTGCACGCGTGTCCAGGACAGGCTGTGGGTGTTTGGGAGTGTGGGGGACCTGAGGTGTATGTGGGTTTGCAGTGAGTGTGCCTGGGATTCCATGCAACGGGCCCCCATGATTGTTTGCAGGGGAGATGCTGTTCAGCTGGGATATTTCTATTAACCAAGGCAGTAAAATGCCCAACTGGTCTCCCTGCTTCCCCTCTTGCTTCTTTGTAATCCCCCCTCCACCTAGCAGCCAGAGCAAGCTTTTAAAAATGCAAATCAGACCATATCATGTCTAGGCTGAAAACCCTCCAGTGGCTTCTCACTGCATCTGGAATAAATCCAAACTTCTGACGCTGGCCTGCCTCCTCTCCAGTCTTTGAAACTTTGTGGCCTCCTCTCCTCCCACTCCTCTGGCCCCTTGGGCCTCAGCCACATAGGCAAGAGCCTTTACACTTGACCTTCCCTCTCCTGGACCCCTCTGCTGCACGATGCTGTCCAGGTTACAGCCCCACATGGTGACATTATCTGTGGGGCTTTCTCTGACTTGCCAATTTAAATCGGTACCTCCAGGGGCTCCTGGCTGGCTCAGTTGGAAAAGCATATGACTCTTGATCTTGGTGTCATGGAGTTTGAGCCCCACATTGGGTGTAGGGGTTACTTAAATGAATAAATACACTTAAAAAAAAATTGGCGCCTCCAGTCTCTCTGGTCCATCGCTCTGACTTCTTTTCTCCCCAGCACTCGTCAGTTGGGTCTGAAGCAGAGCCTGAGAGTTAGGTCTGCACAGGGGGGGTTAGTGGGAGCAGCCCCTATGAAGGATTGGGCAGGGCCATCAGACAGACCACGTGCAGATCTGACAAGGTCTCGGCCAGCCCCCTGGGGCACCCAGAGCAACTGGGTGACTGCCCATTGGGGGAGTCCTGAATTGGGTGGCAAGGGCTAAACCCTGTACCACATCTGGCTTGGTCAAGGGCTGGAACCGTCAGCTCAAAAGCTGGGGTTTAAGAGCATGAGAAGGCAAGCCACAGACTGGGAGAAAATATTTGCAAAAGACAGATCTGAGAAAGAATTGTTATCCAAAATATACAAAAAACTCTTAAAACTCAGCAATAAGAAACCAAACAGCCCAATTTTTAAAATGGGCCAAGCACCTGAACAGATGCTTCCCCAAAGAAGATATACAGGTGGCCAGCGGGCATCTGAAAAGACACTCCACATCCCGCAGCATGAGGGAGCTGCAAAACAAAACAGCAGTGAGATAGGAGCACACACTATGAGAAAGGCCACGTTCTGGAACACCCATGACACCAAATGCTGGTGAGGAAGTGGAGCAACAAGACCCCTCCCTCGGGGCGCCTGCCTGGCTCAGTCTGTAGAGCATGTGACTCTTGATCTTGGGGTCATGAGTTCAAGCCCCACACTGGGTGTAGAGCTTGCATTTAAAAAAAAAAAAAAAAGAACGGGCGCCTGGGTGGCACAGCGGTTAAGCGTCTGCCTTCGGCTCAGGGCATGATCCCGGCGTTATGGGATCGAGCCCCACATCGGGCTCCTCCNTCGAGCCCCACATCAGGCTCCTCCGCTATGAGCCTGCTTCTTCCTCTCCCACTCCCCCTGCTTGTGTTCCCTCTCTCGCTGGCTGTCTCTATCTCTGTCGAATAAATAAATAAAATCTTTAAAAAAAAAAAAGAAAAAGAAGAAGTTTAAAGACAAAAGAACTCTTGCTCATTAGTGGCGGGAATGCAACATAGTATGTCGACTTTGGAAGACAGTTTGGTGGTTTCTTACAAAGGTAAACAGTTTCCTATACCGTCCAACCATCGCACTCATTGGTATCACCCAAAGGAGCTGAAACTTATGTCCACACAAACACCTGTACACAGATGTTTATAGCAACAACGCTAAGCGTGACCCCTAATGTAAACTATGTACTTGGGGGATAATGATGTGTCAACTTAAGTTCATGGACTGTAAGGAATGTACTGCTCTGGTGGGGATGTTGATGGTGGGGGAGACTGAGTGGGGGCAGGGTATGTGAGAATTGTGTACTTTCTGCTCAGTTGTGCTGTGAACTTAAAAACGCCCTAAAAATAATGTCTATTTAAAAAGGAAGGAAGGAAGGAAGGAAGGAAGGAAGGAAGGAAGGAAGGAAGGAAGGAAGGAAAAAAGGGAGGGAGGGAAGAAAAGTAAAGGAAAGAGAAAAAAGCAGAGAACAGAACAGAAGAAAAATCCTCAGACCTTCTCTCCGGGCTCCCTTCTCCCTGGCCATCTGCATCCTTTCCTTCTCCTGTCCAAGCCTTTTCCGACCTCCTCACAGGAGATGTGTTTGCTAGGCCTGTCTGCCAGTCCTTTGCTTTTATGGTTCGCCTGGATCCTTTGTTCAAGATTTTCCAGCTCGGGGACTGGGCTGGCTGGGAGCTTCTTCATCTCTGCCGTTCCTCTGTCATCCTTCCAGGCACCCCCAACAGCTTCCTCCCAGCCCACCAACCTCTCACTCACAATGACAGCCGTCAGCTGCCCTGTAGGCCCCGTCCTGACAGACACCCAGCCCGAGGAGCAGGAAATCCAAGAGTGGAGAGAAGAAAATCCTGGATAACTCATTAGCACCACCTCCAGCCAGGCTTAAGCTCGCCTCCTTTGCTGTCTGACAGAAGCTAGAGGAAGACATTTTCCCTCTCTCTCCCACAGACGGGGATCCCACAGACTGTGCGCCCACTTCCATTTCCCAGGCCTTGATTAAGACTTCTGTAGGCACCCAACTCCAAACCGAGGAGGCCATCCCACCGCCAGGAGCGGTATAAAATAATATCAGCACGAAGCCGCAACGGAGGTGTGAGGAAGCAATCTGACATTTTGAGTTTTCCCGTGATGATTGCTTCGTAGTTTTGTATTTCCAAAATACCGAATATGATATTCTGAAATGTTTTTCTCCTTCTTTGCTGGTTCCCTAAGTGTGGGTTTTGTGGGCACGTTGCTCCCACTTGTCATCAGCCTCGCTGACCTTCCTGTCCCCAGCAGGCCTGCCCTGTGCTGAGGCTGCGGACGGCAGTTCCCAGGCTGACCTTGAGGACCTCAGGGTTCCTTTTGTGACAACAGGCCTGGTGTGCAGCCTTGGATGGGTCACATGATCCGGTTCTTGCCTCTATTGTCTCTACACTCCAGCTTGGGCTGACGGGGGATGAGAAAAATGCGGAATGGAGGGGACAGGGTCCGGAATAGGTATTGGGAGGGACTGTTCCCCTTGGCTAGGGTAGCCCAGCATAGAAAATCAAATTTGAATCAGATCGACAGATAACTGCTGAAACCCACATTGTAGGGAAAAAGTTAGTTGGGTTGGAGAGGGAGGCCAGGGTGGAGTCTTACCAGGCCTGGGAGAAGTGGCCTGAGGCTCTCCCGGGGGTGACCTGGAGGTGGAACAGAATGGTCAAGTGTCCACGGCAGTACTGCCCATCAGCTCATGTCCCTGCCCTCCTGTAAAGGCTGGCGGAACAGCCCCGCCTTACAAACGGGCAAACTGAAGCCAAGGTCACATGCCTGACGGTGAAGAGCTGGTCTCTCCAACTGGGTCAGTAGTGAGATTTTGGCTCAGGAGACTCAGGGTCCAGAGCCCAGGGCTCACATTTGTGAATTTTATCATCACCTGGCTCCCTCTCAGGCTGGAGGGGAAGGTGAGCAGCCTACAGACGTTTATGTCGTTAACTGTGTATTTAGCCCCACTATGCGCTGGGCACCCTGGTAAATGGTTCAAATATAGGGTCTCATCCACACCAGCATTCCTGCAATGTGGGCATGACCGACCCCATTTTGCAGATGAGCTCAGAGAGGGACAGGGACTTGCCCAAGGTGACCCAGAAAGCATGGGTGGGGTCTTCCAGCCCCAGGGAAGGGGAGCTCCAGGAGTACAGAGCCTGTCTGGCTTCCAGAAGCTGACCCCAGGTCACAGCACCAGGTGGAGTGACCGGTGGATGGTGGGCAAGCAATCAGTAGCTGGTAAAAGAATGAATAACTCCATGGTGGATTAACTCCCTCTGGCCTCAAATCTGTGTTCTTGCCTGGGCTCAACCCAGTCTGGGGATCTGGGAGCTGAAAGCAAAAGCCTGGGGTCTTCCTGGTGGGAAAGGATCCCAGGGCAGGGGCTGGTGAGAGTGGGGCGGGTGAGGGGCACCCTCGCCAAGGCCCCGAGAACCCATGCTTTAGCCTGGCCCTGCGAGCCACTCCTGGTGGCCACGTGCAGTCCCAGAGGGCTCTGGAAGGGTTCACCACAGAATAAACATCCAGTGATTCAGAAGATCCTGCCGTGCTGGCCTCCAACTCCCCCAAACCCGGCTATTGCCATGGCAACCGGCCTTGCCAAACCAGAGCTTGCGCAGGGCATCCCATTGAAGCCCTTCCTGGCCCAGCAGAGCCCTTGGTCACTGCCAGCTTGCCTGTGCCCACAGCACCGATGCCCAGGCTGAGAGACACAGCCTAGGGACTCTGGGCAAAAAGTGCAGGCTTTAGGGGTCAGATGGCCTAGCTGGAATCTTTGGGTCAGCTGTGTGAGCTTGAACAGTCCAGCAAACCTTCCAAGCCTCAGTTTACTGCCCTGCAAAATGGACGTAATAAGGTGCGCCCTCGCAGCGCTGCCGGCAGAGCGGATGAGGAATTGCACAGGAATGCCTAGCAGAATACTGGGCACGGAGCACGCTGCCAGTCCATGCTGGTCACAAGAGGAACTGCTTGGCTCACAACCCCAGATCAAGCTCCGGTTCCTGCAGGGCCCCAGGGCACATCAGGGGGAGGGCACACAGAGTCACAGGCGTACAGAGCAGTGATTCATCGGGAAAAAAGGAAGCCCACAGCCACTCACACTGTACCAAGCCTGGAGGTTGCCCTGGGAGATTCCCATCAAACAGCCCATTCATTCCACCTTGAACTCAAACCTCTCCAGGCCCCCTGGGTTCTGGGACTCCCAGACTAGAAACGCAGACAGACAGAAGGAAGCTGATGGAGAAGGGGGAGGGCCAGTGTGCACAGAAAGCAGGTCTGACTGGGTCCGAGGGGGTAAGGTGGGGCTGGGTCCCTCAGCCCCTGCGTGCGGATGGGGCCGCCTGCTGTCAACTCCAATTGAGCAAAAAGGCCCCTAGGGGAAGTGACAGCAGAGAGCGGAGCAGTATTAATGGCCACCATTTATTGAGGGTCAGCCAGGGGCCAGGGTGATAAAAGCAAATAAGGCCGCATTCCCCCCACCCACTGCTCAGAGTGCTTGGGTGACTTCTCCCTGCTGTCCATCCCAAGACCCAAACTCTAAAAAGGGCCTGCAAATCCCAGCCCATTGCTCAGCATCTCTGCCCCCAGCACTCAGGCTTTCTTTGGTTTGGGTTTTCAAATGAATTGCGCTTTTCCAGCCTCCGGGCTTTACATACTCAGCTCCTCTACTTGGATGCTCCTTGACCGTCTTTCCACAATTCATTTACTGGATCCTATCAGTTGTACGAGCCGCATTTCCAAAAGCCAGCGTTTGACTCTGAAATGACTTCAGACTACCTAAAAGTTGCAGAAAAAGAGCACCCATCTTGCCATATCCTCTACACTCAGTTTCCCCAAATGTTAGCGTTTGACCGTGTTGACTGTCATACAGGCGTGCTGGATGCTAGAGCCACTCGCGTGACTTTGCTCCCGACTTCCTATTCTGTGACTTCCTGTGGGTCGCTGGAAATCGGCCACAGAGGCACAGTATTTACACCATGGAAACTGGTAGTTGGGCTTTTTTTCCCTGGAAAATGTTCTCCATTTACTACCATGTCACCGTTTTATCAATATCTTTTTCCTCTCTGTGTGTGTGAGCGGGTGGTGTGTGTGTGTGTGTGTGTGTGTGTGTGTGATACACTTCGTTTCTGAACTGTTCATGGGCAGGTGACAGCCATGCCTCTTCATCCCTAAATACATCAGCATGTATGTCATTTCTTTTCTTTTTTTCTTTCTTTCTTTCTTTCTTTCTTTCTTTCTTTCTTTCTTTCTTTCTTCCTCTTTCTTTCCTTTTAGATTTAGTTATTTATTTTTAGAGAGAGAGAGAGCACGTGGAGGGGAGGGGTTAGGAGAAGAGAGTCCTAAGCAGACGCCACACAGAGCACAGATTCTCATGCTGGGCTCGATCTCATGACCCTGAGATCACGACCTGAGCCAAAACCAAGAGTCAGACGCTCAACCGACTGAGCCACCCAGGTGCCCCCAGCCTGTATTTCTTAAAAAGAGGGACATTCTCATATAATGAGATAATATAATAATATTATATATATATATGTATTATATAATAATAATATAACAGTACATTTATCAAAATCAGGAAATTTTTATGGATACAGTTCTATTGTCTCATCTACATACCTTATTCAAATATCCCCAGCTGTCCTACTAATGTCTTTATAGCTGAAGAAGAATTTACTGCTCTGTGTATGTGTGGAAATATATCCGCTACTGGTAGCACCCATTCATGATTCTTTTTTTTTAAAGATTTTGTTTATTTATTTGACAGAGAGCAAGCAAACACAAGCAAAGGCAGCAGCAGAGGGAGAGGGAGAAGCAGGCTCCTCGCTGAGCAGGGAGCCTGACATGGGGTTCGATCCCAGGACCCTGGGATCACGACCTGAGCCAAAGGCAGATGCTTAACCAGCTGAGCCACCCAGGCGCCTCTCCATTTATCATTCTTGCCTGAAACAATTCATATCATGGTGATTGGCAGATGATAATTTCCTAATTCCATCATTTT
Source organism: Ailuropoda melanoleuca (assembly GCF_002007445.2). Classification (NCBI taxonomy): domain Eukaryota; kingdom Metazoa; phylum Chordata; class Mammalia; order Carnivora; family Ursidae; genus Ailuropoda; species Ailuropoda melanoleuca. Next base: position 17,436,989 of record NC_048231.1, on the reverse strand, counting down.
TTTCTACATTTGTTTCTTAGCATTCTTTGTTAAGGAAGAGTGTTCTTTTCTCCCCCATTCATTTGTTTATTCATTTATTTCTTTATATCAGATGGACTCATGGATTGTTATTTTATTCTTTGGCTTATCATCTATAACTCTTATTACTTATTTCAGTGCTCAAATGATGCCAAAGTAGAAACCCTTTTACACTGGCTTCCATTCCTATTGACATGTCCTCATTATTTTTTTTTAGCACATCGTCACATTCTAGCACAACGAGATGTTCCAGGGTCATCTTGTACTTTCCCTGAGCCAGCCCTGGAATTGGCTCCCCAAAGTGACCTGGTTTTTTTTTTGTTGTTGTTGTTGTTGTTTGTTTCTTCCCCCCAGTGGAGAATGGTATTTAGAAACCAAGATCTGGGAACTGGGGGTGCTCTGTGTTTCTGGGGAAGATGAATCTTTTAACTCTCTGACAGCAGGATGCATGTTGTTGACTCCCTCGGTTTGGCATTTGGCTTTTTTCCTTCTGCCACTCTTCTATTTCGACCAAAGCGGAGTCCAGCAGGGAGCAGCACACAGCCAGGACCCCGTCCTCACCCTTCCTGCCCTTCTCCGTGCTGACTCCCCACAGCCCCCTTGTCCTGTCTCCCCCGTTTCTGTGGAACCTGCCCTGGGAGCCTGTCTGCTGCCGACTCAGGGGTTTTATACCAGGGAAACTTGCTGCAGAGCACGGTGCCTTTCTCTTGGATTTTACCCCACACTGATTTCTGACGTTACCCTTTCATTTTATTTTATTTATTTATTATTTTTAAAGATTTTACGTATTTATTTGTCAGAGAGAGACAAAGAAGGAACACAAGCAGGGGGAATGACAGGCAGAGGGAGAAGCAGATTCCCCACTGAGCCCGATGTGGGATTCGATCCCAGGACCCTGAGACCCTGACCTGAACCAAAGGCAGACGCTTAACCAACTGAGCCACCCAGGTGCCCTACCCTTTTGTTTTAAATTGGGTGGGAGATTGGAAACTCTTCTGGGACTGAAGGAAAGTCTAAAAGAACTTTCAGTTCTTTTAGTTCTCAGCACAAAAGAACATTTCTAGGGGTAAGAATGTTCCACGTCATGGTTAATTGGCACACATTTTCTTTCTCCCTGTTATCCAAAATAAAAGTATGTCATCAATCAATAGTGTATTGGACTCAATGAAATAGAACACACCTAGTTAACCTTCAAAACTGAGCTCACACTACTTCTGAGTACTATTTCTCCATAGCACTCAATACAACTGGTAACATTGATATTGGGGTCTCAATTGGGTAACACTTGTCGGAAGGCCCCATGAGCACATGCCCCTGTGTCTCCGTCTTGTATTCTTAGCTGTATCCTCAAGGCCTAGCCCACCACAGATGCTCAGTACAGATGTGTTGAAATAAATCACTGAATTAATTTAATCTTCTCAACAAGCTTGCAAGGCAGAGATGACTGTCCCAACTTTGTCGATGGGGAAGCTGAAGCTCCAAGAACCCAGGTTTGTTCCATGTTTTTCCACCAGTAAGTGGTCGGATGGAGATTCAAACCCGGATTTGTTAGATTCCGACGTCTGTGCAAAGTGTTTCAACAGAGGAAATGGCTTTAGTGAGAACTGAATTGAATTTTTATTCCCCTGAAGAGTTTGGTGTCCCCACAGGAGCGTCTAAACTCTTAGAAATTAGGGCAGCACAAATATGATCCAGGAGAGGACCAAGAACAGGGGCTGGTGATGCGAAACCAGCCCCCAGGGCTCCTTTGGGGGAACACTGCCCGCAGTTCATCGTTTGCAATAGTCCCACAGGGTTGGCCTGGACTGCTCCCCCTCCTCATGGGAGGGCCAGCTAGAGGTCTGGGACAGCAGTAAGCCAACTGGCCGGGCCCCCCACCCCAGCTCTGCCTGACTAGTTCTGCCCCCCACCCCCATGGTGCCTCCTAGGGCAGAGAGCACGCTTCTCTCAGGGGCCTTCCCCACCTCACCTCCGCCTGCTACACACACCCAGCACTGAGCAGAACAGAGGCTACACGTTCGGTGTGAGGTTAGGGAAACTGAGTCTCAGAAGATGTAAATACCAGTGGGTAAGGCCCCCCCGTTTCTCCATCTGCACAAGGGTAGGATTGGGCTTGGTACATCCCAGATTTCTTCAGCTCTCCGCATAGCTCTCTGATGACCAGCCACCTCCCCCCTTCCCCTCCCCCCTCAACCCTAGGGCTTTCCTGCCCTCTTCCCAGGGGCATGGCCTCTCCTCCTGTTTCCCTGTGAACTGGCTGTGTCAAGACAAGATCCTCATTTACGTTTCAAAGGCCTTGCTCTCCCGCCCCAGATCAGACAGCCCCTCCGCCAGCTCCCCGAAAGGTCTGGGCCAGGCAGTAAGAGGGCGCCTTTGCCTGTGCTTGAGAGGCACTGAAAGACAGATCTTCTCAACAGATCTGGTCCCGGGAACAGCACGGATTGTAATAGTGGCTCCCGATACTTCCACTCACAGACATCAGGGCCAGTATTCACTTCGTTCTCTCAGCAACTCTGCGAGGTTCCAGCTGGGCGTTATTATCCTCCCCTTTCACAGGTGAGGACGTGGAGGCACCAGGAGCTTAAGCACCTGACCCGGCTCAAGATCTGGAACTGGATCTCCCTGAGTTCAGGTTCATAACCACTGCACGCCACTACCTGAAATTCCATTCTTGGCTATCTATCCTTTTCTGGAAGGCACACATCCAGGAGGAAAGCCTGGGAACACCAGCACCTCAGCGCCAAGGCAGATAGGCCCAGCGGCTTTGGACCAACCTGGATGCTTTCGGGAGCCCGCGGCGCCTGCGGAGTCTGAATCTTGGGTAAAAGGAGCTGGCGGTGGTTCAAAAGGGTCATTCTCCTTACGGAGCCTCCAGGTCTGGTGATGGTGCCCGGGCAGTCCCTGTGCTGGGGACTGGAACATGCTGGCCATCCGACAGGCCGGGAGGGCCCCGTGGGTGGGGGGGGGGTGAGTGAGGCAGGGTGTCCAGCAATGAAGCCATGCCCATGGCTGCCTGGCAACGGGCCCAGCTTGTTGTCTGGGGTGTATCTGGGGTCTGTGATTTGGAGGCTATCCCTCTGGTAAGCCAAGGGTTGGAAGAATTGGCAGGAAGAGAACAAGTAATGCCTTTCACTCCTACATTCAGTCCCGGGGAGAAGGTGTAGTAGCTGGCGGAAGGGGGGGGCGTTGGCGTGGGTCCATAGCCCGGCAGAATCCAGGGTCCAGCCCTGGGCAGGGAGGGGCAGTCCTGGGCAGCCTCCAGTCAGAACCACCTCCAGCCTGCCTCCTCCGCTCCTCGCTGCCCCAGGGCCAGCCCTGAGTTCACCAGGAGGCCAGACACACCTCGGCCTGCAACCAGATCCTCACAGATGAGAGTGGCCACAGGGAACTTCAAAACACCTCCTGTGTTCAGACAGGGCTGGGGTTCCAGGTGCGATGAAATGTCAAGGGCAGCGCCTCCATGTGCTCTTCCTGGGGACCCGAGGCTACGGGAAGGACAGTGTGCTCCTTCAAGATGGCTTTCAAACAAACTCGGGACGGCCTGGCCCCACCGCACACCCTGTTTAGCACGAACACAGCTCCTCTGCTCCCAGTCCTGGGCTCCCCGATACTGCATTCTCAGGGGCTGCACCGCCCGCCCCTGGGAGCACGTCCAATCCATGTTCGCATCTGCATTTGTACCCCCCTCACACGCACACACACAGCTGAGCCCCTCCACCCAGCCAGCTTTCCAAAGCAGGCACCCACAGCCACAGAAAGAGCATCGCATCGTTATCACAAGTTCATCTCTTGGGGTGGAGACGCCAGGGAGAGAAATGGGGGGTAGCACTCAGACAGAATGAGGCTTTCCTTTCTTCCTCACTTCCTCTACACACGTCCCTCACCCCCCTCCGAAGGCCACTCCCACAGGGAGCATGGCCGCTGGAACAGTAGGGCTGTGCAGGGAGACAGAGGCTGGCTCTTCACAGGAAAGGGTTAACCTAACCGGGTCTGAGTCTCCAGAGATACCAGAGCAGAGCCTCCCTTCTGTCCCCACAGACTTACAAACGGCTCCCTTCCAGGGGCAAGGAGGGCTGGGCGCCCAAGAGCAAAGCTTGCAGTGATCACAGCACAGGCCTGGCTTTGCCTCTGAAATCCCCATTGGTCCCATGGCTGCATCCTAAGGAACTACTAAGGGTGGGGAGGAGAGGGGCAGGGCAGGAGAGGTGAGGAGTGGGCAGATGGGAGACAGGGAGGACGCAAAGGCTGTGGGAGGCCAGGCCTCAGCTCAGGCCTCAGGCAGGCCTCGGCTGTTGGCAGTGGTTGAGGGGAACATCTGAACCGGGCCTCCAGTCATATCTGACCCAAAGGGACATCCCCTCAGGGCTCCCTCTTCTTCATACACCCCTCTAGAACAAAGGTTCCTTGTTCTTAACCTATTTGGGGTCAGAGACCACTTTGAGGAATTTGCAAAAGCCATGGGCCCAGGAACATAGGCCTACAGTCATCAGGTACCACAGATCAGGCCCAGCTGCGGACACTTCCTGGGATCCTGCATCACAAACCTTGCCCCAAATGGTGAAGTATGCTCCAGTGGTTCCCGACCAAGCTTGTGAAAATGCAGGTTCCCAGGCCCAACCTCCACCATACTGAATGAAGCAGGATTGCTGGAAGATGGGTCTGGATATGTGTTTTATTTAATTTTATTTAAAAATTTTTTAAAAAAAGATTCTATTGATTTATTTGACAGAGGGAGCGAGAGAGGGAACACAAGCAGGGGGAGTGGGAAAGGGAGAAGCAGACATCCCCCTGAGCAGGGAGCCCGATGTGGGCCTTGATCCCAGGACCCTGGGATCATGACTTGAGCCAAAAGCAGATGCTTAACCACTGAGCCACCAGGCGCCTCTGGATGTGTATTTTAGACACCCATATTGGCCAAATTTGGGGAGCTGGTTGAGGGTAGTTGTGGAGGTGCGGGAGGGGTCCTCCATCCTCAGACATTCCGGTCTGGAACTTTGGGATGGGGTTCAGGAATCTGCATTTTAATCAAGCATCCCAGGGGCACCTGGGTGACTCAGTCTGTTGAGTGGCCAGCTCTTGATTTCAGCTCAGGTCATGGTCTCAGGATTCTCTCTCTCTCCCTCCGTTCCCCCACCTCTCTCTAAAATAAATAAATCTTTTCTAAAAAAATCAAGCAGCCCCAGGACGCCTGGGTGGCTCAGTAGGTTGAGCGTCTGCCTTCAGCTCAGGTCATGATCCCAGGACCCTGGGATGGAGCCCTTGTTGGGCTCCCTGCTCAGCGGGGAGCCTGCTTTTCCCTCTCTCTCTCTGCCCCGCCCCCTGCCCATGCTCTCTCTTGTCTCTCTCTCAAATAAATAAATAAAATCTTTATATTAAAAAAAAGACAGAGGGGCGCCTGGGTGGCTCAGTCGTTAAGCTTCTGCCTTCAGTGCAGGGCGTGATCCCAGAGTCCTAGGATCAAGCCCCACATCGGGCTCCTCCGCTGGGAGCCTGCTTCTTCCTCTCCCACTCCCCCTGCTTGTGTTCCCTCTCTCGCTGGCTGTCTGTCTCCGTCAAATAAATAAATAAAATCTTAAAAAAAAAAAAGAGGTCAGAGAGCTCCCTCACTCTCTTTAAAAATAAAACAAAAAATAAAGACAGAAAACTGGCCTAGCAGCTCGTAGACCCAGTCAGGTACCTGGTTGTCCCTCGGGCCCCAGGCCGAAGGCTCTGCAGTGGGCTGGTGCAGGAGCCTTGCTCCAGAAGGTGGGCAGCTGGGTCTGAGCCCCAGCTCTGCGCTCACCAGCTGTGGGGCTCCAGCCAAGTCTCCCGAGGCCTCCGTTTCTCTGACTGTGAAATTCGGGGCCTTTGCAACGCCAGCAGTCTGTACCCACATCCCAGTGGCCCTGGCCACATGTTGGAGCAGTGGGCAGCCGGCTCCCCTCCCCAGGACACTGCCCCTTCCCAGGAGAGGCTCTGGGGCCCAGAGCTGCCAGCTCCGGCACGTCCTCCACGGTGGTCCCCCCGCCCTGCGGGCCTGGAGGCTTGCCGCTGGTAGAGCCCCTGCCAGCCCTGAGTTGCTCCCACCCCTGAGGCAGCGGGCCCCCTCTGGGCAGGACACAGGTGGTGGTGGTGGTGGCTGTGGTGTGTGAGGGCAGGATGGGCCATGGCTGGAGGCTGAGGTCGGGAGGTCAGGGTGTGTGGGAATGGCAGACCCCTGAGGCTGGGACAGGCTGACCCTGTGCTCCTGCCACCTGTAGGGAAGTGTTTCCAGGCCCGAGGGGATGCGCCTGGGGGGTTCCCCCGCACAGGTGTGAGACGCTGAGTGGTGGGGCTTTGGGTCCTCTCCACCAAGGCTCTGGAACAAGATCCCCGGGAGCTCAGCGACCAGGTGGGGACTCCCCTGGGCTCTCCCCCTTTCTCTCTGGACAACCAAACAACTTTCAGGGTGCCGGCAGCCCCTGCATGCTCCCAGCAGGCTCCTCTTCTCGACTTGCGCCTCTGCCCACCCAGCCCTTCTTTTCTCCTCTCCTCCAACCTCCAGCCTTCTGGTTTGGAAGGGCAACCATGGGCAGCCAACAGCTTTCCCCTCCCCAACTTGCATCCTGAATCCCAAACTCCAAGGAGGTGGAGTCAGTGGAAGGATAGAGAGGGCAACCATCCTGCTTTCCCAAAGTTCCCCTCAGTGCCTCTTCTGTTAAAGAAAGCCACAGACTGAGAAAACTGTGCCCATCCTGACACAGGAAAAGGGCTGGTGTTTCAAGTTCATCCAGTCATTTTATTGGACCCCTGTTTATTGAGCATCTGCTATGAGCCAGGCACTGGGGTGATGGTAGTGACCAAAGGACATAGTCTTTGCTCTCTTGGAGGCACTGACTACAGAAAATAGGAGGCCCTGTTTGGGGGCCTTTGTGTCTCTCAGATGCTGGTGAGCAGTTGTCCCTTGTCCTGCCCTGAGAGCCTGGGGAACAGAGGCAGAATTCAGGGGCTGCCCGACTACACATGTGTTTACTAGAAAGCCCCTCCCTGCTGGGCCGTGTCCTCCACCTGTCTCAGAGCCTCTGAGCCTTTCCCCTGGGCAGCTGCCCCTCCCCACCCCTCCCTTCCATCTTGTCTTCCTTCCTCTTCCCCTACCTTTTGGCACTGGCCACAGCTCTCAATCCTGGCTGGCCATTGGCAGCCCTGGAAGAACCTTCATGAAGCATCTACCCCATGCCAGGATAGTCACATTCCACAGGTGTGGACTAGGGTCCTGGCCTCTGGATATTTTAAAGCTCTCCAAGTCTCTCTGAGGCAGGTTGAGATTCTGGCTGCAAGACCTGCAGGGAAGACCTAAGTGCATTTCTCTGTGCTATGACTTAGAGCTCTGATGCACTGAGGGGTGGGCCTGGGGGCTTCGGAAGAACATGGAGGGCTTCAAAGCCAGGTCAGAGGAGATAGGACTGAGCCCAGCTGGTCCAGATATGTGCACTCAGGTGTGGGGCTGATAGTCACACAAGGAGATCAGTGAGAGGGAGGGATCCTCTGCCTTCTTTCCAGGCCATTCCCAGAGCCCTTTGTCCCCTCAAGCCTGCAGAAGGCTCCTGGGTCAGACCCCAGTTCTTTGAGGTCTAGGAGGAGAAGGTGGAAGAGAGAAGGAATGGAACAGCCCTAGCTTCTTTCTCTCCTTTCCCTCTTAAATCCTGCTCATCTTTAAAGGTACAATTCAAATTTTATCTCTTCCAGGGAGACTTCCCTGATTGCCCGGATCAAAATCAACTAATCAGTTCCTCATAGGACTTTCACAAGGTCTTCCTCTGGATTCTCTTTGGGTACCTGACTCATCGAACTTAGATTTGGAAATGACCTGCAAGTTGACCAACTCTCATCTGCCTCAAGCAGACGCACACGGACATCTCATAGGTGTGGGCACCTCAGCCTGCGGCCAGAACCCCAAATACCTGGGGTTACTTGCACATGTAGGGGCACACTGCCTTCTGTCACACCATTCCTGTAAGGGGGGAGGCAGGGCCTGGAGCTCCTTCAGGACTGGGAACACAGCTCCCCTGGGCTCCTCTGACCCTCAGCCCAGTGCCAGGGCTCTGGGGGGAATCAGGTGACAATCTGCTCCATCCTTCCCTCAGAGGGACTGGACGTTTCTACCAAAAAACCTGAGCACAATTCTGGGCAAAGCCCTCTTTGTGGATGTGTGGGGCCAGATCAGGGCTCAGCTGGGAAAGAATTGTAAGGGCCCCTTTCCCCCACGTGTAATACAAGAAAAACCACATTAAGAAGTTAGAAAGCCCAATAAAGATTCTGATCTTTCCCATGATGACCTTTTCATTTTTTAAATATCACACCTTTTTGGGGGTGTCTTGCTTTGCTGGTGACGTCAGTAGCGCATGTTACTTTGTGTATCAGGAAATCCAATTTTTCATTGTGTGTGTGTGTATATAGGTTTCCACGCATGGGTTATATACGCATACAGTAGGCACACACACACACACACACACACACACACACACACCACACCACATCACATCACATTAACTAACGGTTCTCAGCTATGGTTGCACATTGGAAACACCTGGGGAGTAATAAAATCCCAGGGCTGAGGCCACCTTCCAGTTAAAATAAAAAAATCACCTCTAGGGGTAGGATCCAGATGTCAGTAGATTGCAAATCCCCTGTCCACCATGATTCCAGCATGCCGTCACGCCTGAGAACCACAGGTGTAGACAGCGGCTTGTCTGCTGCAATCCCTTTACTGAGCAGTTGGTTAATGAAGTGAGTCTGCGGACTCTGACACTGTTAAGGAACCCCACTTGGAGAGAAGAAGGTGGCAAAGGCTTGGCCTGGAGGCAGCACCCTTGCCTGTCAGGTGAGAGTGTTGGTCAACCCACCTTCGAGTCCCACATAATTCTTAGAAAAAGCTTTTTTTTTTATTTTATTTTATTTTTTTTTTATTTTTTTTTAAAGATTTTATTTATTTATTTGACAGAGATAGAGACAGCTAGCAAGAGAGGGAACACAAGCAGGGGGAGTGGGAGAGGAAGAAGCAGGCTCATAGCGGAAGAGCCTGACGTGGGGCTCGATCCCAGAGTGCCGGGATCACGCCCTGAGCTGAGATCACGCCCTGAGCTGAAGGCAGACGCTTAACCGCTCTGCCACCCAGGCGCCCCTAGAAAAAGCTTTGATAGCACTGTGGGTGTCAGGAAGGAGAGGAAGAAATACATCCTTTAGGGAGAAGCTGGGGCCCATGTCCTGGTGCTCTGAGCATCCACAAGGCCACAGCTGCTCTTCTCTCTTTCTCTCATTCTCTCTCCCTCTCTCTCTCTCTCTTTTTTTTTGCTGGTCTTCTTTTTATGATGGGCATCAACCAAAGGACTCCTGCCCACCTCCCGCAGGAGACAGCAGCTGGTTTGAGCTGCTGGGGAGCCGAGATTAGGGAGGGATTAGTGCGTGTGGTTTGGAGGGGCTCTGGGGTCTTGCAGTCAGCTCAGGAGTCTGAGGCCCAAAGATAGCAAATGGTGGAAGGAGCAGACAAGACTGCGTGTGGAAAGGAGGGACAAATAAGGGAGTAGGGACAGTTGGCAAGCTGCTGCTTGGGCCACGAAAGGGTCATGTATTGTTAACTAATTTTTTCAGTGTAATTACAAAACTGAAATATTCTTATAAAAATATGGACAATATTGAAATATAAAATAAAAAACGAAAAGTTCTCCCTCTCCTCCCATTTCCACTCTAATTCTGCTTCGCACTATTGTCATTTTGGTATATATCCTCTCAGACCATTTTCGTTTTTTTTTTTTTTTAAGATTTTATTTATTTATTTGACAGAGAGACAGCCAGCGAGAGAGGGAGCACAAACAAGGGAGTGGAGAGGAAGAAGCAGTCTCCTAGCGGAGGAGCCCGATGTGGGGCTCGATCCCAGAACGCTGGGATCACGCCCTGAGCCGAAGGCAGACGCTTAACCGCTGTGCCACCCAGGCGCCCCAGACCATTTTCTATGTATACATGTTTCCATACACACTGTTTTTATCGTGTTTTTAAAAAACTTGGGTTGTATCTACATACTGCTTTGTAGCTTGTCTTTCCAACAGTCTACCACGGCGTCTCTGTGCCTGCTCGTAAGTCAGGGCTACCTCATTCCCTTTGACAGCTGCCCAGAATTTCATGGCCCTTAACTATTATGGGAATGCTGCCTGCCGACAGCACACTTGTTCAAGTATTTCTGTAGGATACCGTCCTAAAAGTGGAATGGTTAGTTCTGGAAGTACGTGCATTCCTAAGTGGGTTGGATCATATACAACTGTCCCCAGCGAAAGCATCCGTCCCACCGGAGCACCCTCTTCCTCCACCCTCATGGGCACTAAATCTTACAAACCCTTTAGATTGCATTTCCCAAGCTGTATGGAGCATGTGACCAGAGCTTAAGCACGATGCAGTTCGGTGGGGGCCTTAATAGCCTCCAGGTTCCCGTTTCCCAGCTGAGATAAGGGGATGGGGGCAAGGGAGTGATTTCTGGCAGCAACCTGCAACAGGGGAGAAGGAAGACACCAGCGAGGGCTGCCACCCTTTCGGTGGCCCTGGAGGGTGGCGTGGGAAGGGCTTCAGTGACAAGAGGGCACGGAGGGATTTTCCTGCACCCCTCATTGCCTCGGGGCCCCGCAGCCCTACCGGGGAGCCGGCAGGGCAGGGGTAGTGCCGCGGGTGAGGGGTGAGACGTTTAACTGGCCCCCGCCGACCCCAGCCGACCCCCTCCCCGCCCCAAGGCTCACCAGCCCTGAGCTCCCTGGGGGGTGGGGGGGAGTTGAGCAGATGACCGAACCCCTTTGGGCCTCTACATCCCCATCTGTTAATTTAGGGTGATGGAGCTGATCTTCCTCAGCTGCTAGGGTAAGGATGACACGACCTGATGCTTGTAAAGTTTAGAACAGCGCCTGGTAAGAAAAGTCAGCGTGGAGTGACCTTTCAGCTGGTTAACCGTTCCCCACTGCCCGCAGGCACGCTCCGGCTCCTCTCCCTGGGGTAACCGCTGTGGGCAGTTTGCTGCATCTCCTTCCAGACTTTCTGGAACATGTAGACACACAACTTGTGTGTGCATGTGGGTGCGTGTGACAGTTAAAAATATTCCCGTGTGCCTACTCTATCATTTAGGAGTTTTTTTCCTTTAAAAAAGAATTTTTTTAAGCAACTTTATTTTTTGAACAGGCATTACATGCACATGGTATAAAATTTCAAAAGGAAAAAAGGGTGTACAGTGAAAAATAAGTATCCTGCTCAGTTTCCTGGCTAGCCAGGTCCCCAGTGTTATCAATTTCTTGAGTCTCCTTCAAGAGTTATTTCAAGCACTTGTATAAACATGTAAGTTTATGCATTATTTTTCCTCACACAAATGGTAGCGCACTTTACATAATCTGCACTTCTTTTTTTTTCATTTAATGATCTATCTTGAGTATATCTTTTCATATCACCACACATAGAGTTATTTTTTGAAAAAATTTTGGCTGCATAGCATTTCATGGTTAGAAGTACCATTACTTCTGTAATCCTTTTTTAAAGAAAATTTAGATTTTCTAATATGTTGCTTATAAAGGAAGCTATAACAAATATCCCTGTCCTTATAAAGAGTCTTGTGAAGTGAAAGGAAACCTAGCTAAAATTGACTTAAACCAATGAGCAAAATGGAGTTTGAAGGTTCAGTCACTGTACAAGCCCAAATACCATGCTGACTTCAATTAAGGATTGGCACCGTCACTCGGTGTCCTCACAGATCTGGTTCTCTGTCTGTTTTCTGTCTTTTGATGTGTGACCTTTCCCTTGAGGCTCCGTTCAGTGTTTGCTCCCCTGCCCCCTTCACCAGCTCTAGGGTCTTCCTACATGGCACAAAAAGGCTGCCACGGTTCTGGGCCTCTGCCGTCACAGCACCACTTCATCCAAGGCAAGGGTGAATGTGTCCTCTGTTGCTTTTACAGGAGAGGAAGGACGTGACTTGTCCCAGGAAACTCAGTAAACCACAATATCTTCTTCACTGTCCTGTCACTTGCCTTTTTCATTTTAATGTTTTATTGGGGACATTGTTCCAAGTCAGTGTACGTACACCTCTATTTCATTCTTTTTATAATGACTTCACGTACTTAATCATTGTACAGTCAGCATGGCTTCTTTTCTCCCTCTCTCTTTGATGGACATTGTGGTGTTTCCATCAAAACAACCTGGGGCACCTAGCTGACTCAGTCAATGGAGCGTGTGACTCTTGATCTCAGGGTTGGAAGTTCAAGCCTCATGTTGGGTGTAGAGATTACTTAAAAATAAAATCTGAAAGAAATAAAAATAGCTTTTCCTCCCTGGCCGCTTGAAGTTTGGCCGCCATCATGAACGACACAGTAACCATCCAGACCAGGAAGCTCATGACCAACCGACTACTTCTGCGGAAACAAACACTCATTGCTGTTCTTCACCTTGGAAAGGGAGCAGTACCTAAGACAGGAATTTGGGAAAAACTAGCCAAAATGTACAAGACCACACCAGAGGTCATGTTTGTATCTGGATTCAGAACCCATTTTGGGGGTGGCAAGACCACTGGCTTTGGCACGATTTATGATTCCTTGGAGTATGCAAACAACAACAAGCCCAGAGGCGCCTGGGTGGCTCAGGTGTTAGGTGTCTGCCTTTGGCTCAGGGCGTGATCCCAGGGTCCTGGGATCGAGCCCCACATCAGGCTCCTCCACTGAGAGCCTGCTTCTTCCTCTCCCACTCCCCCTGCCTATGTTCCCTCTCTCGCTGGCTGTCTCTCTCTGTCAAATAAATAAATAAAAATCTTAAAAAAAAAAAAAAAAAAGAACCCAAACATAGACTTGCAAGACAGGGCCTGCGTGCGAAGAAAAAGACCTCAAGGAAACAGTGAAAGGACCGCAAGAATAGAACGATGGAAGTCAAGGGGACTTCGAAAGCCACTGTTGGCGCTGGCAACAAGCGAGCTGGAGACTGGACACCAGAAGTCAAGATTCGGCAGCAAATTTATCTGTGGTGATTGTGCAGAGTTTTCAAGAGAGGATTAATAAACTAAGAACAACAAACAAACAAATAAATAAAACAACCTATAAACGATGTTGGAACAAACATCTGTGCTAGTTAGGTTACAGTTCAGTTGCTTTAATAAAGACCCACAGTAACAGCTGCTTAATTAAACAAGATAGAAGTGATCTCTCAGGTTGTTCGTAGGTGTGTAAGCCGTACAAGGCTGACAGGGTGGCTCTGCGTTGGGAGGGAGGCAGATCCCTTTTGTCCTATGTCTTTGTCTACATGGCTGAAGATGACTCAGCACCATATCCTCTGGGTTCAGATCCCAGCCCTTGGATGGTGGGGGCGGAGGGACGGGACAGAAGACCCCTTACCTCCAGGTGCATCACCCAGAAGTTGCCCATTACTTTTGCTCACACCCACTGGCCTGAACTTGGTCACGTGGCCACGCCTGGCTGTGAGAGAGCCTGGGAAATAGAATCTCTACACTGGGTAGGTGTGTGCCCCATGAAAAGTTGTGGGTTTTATTGCTAAAAGAAGAGGGAGAGAAACACCTAGTATGGGATAACTAGCTGTGATTGGTACAGCATCCTCAAACGTTTATTGGTAAAGAGCCCTATATTTTTGTAGGATGGAATTCTTTTGGATACCCTCCAAAGTGCTTCTCGCAGTCTATGCTCCCACTGGTAGCCCTTGGCCTGTTGCCTTCCCGCACACATTACCCCCACGGCAGCCAGCAAGGTCCCAGCTGCATGCTTACCTGGGCCCTGCAGGCCACACCCGCCGCATAGGCTTGGGCTCTGCCTGTTCGGCTGCCAGTCACTAGCTCTGTGGCCTTGACTGTCCTCAGATTCTTCATCTGCAAAATTAGGATTTTTTTTAAAAAATTGAGACGTTGAAAAAAATAAATTAAAAATAAATTGAGATATTGAACTCTAGTCTAGGTCCTATGGAACCTCAGCTTCTCTTCCAGTTTAAGACTTAGTTCCACGATTGAGGGCAGTGTGGCTATGGGAGAGGCAGCTTTAGCAGAACATGGCATCTAGAAAGGGGAGGTGATGGTCCCGCCCTGGGTGGGTTCTGACCTGGGCAGGTGGGCAGGGTTCGGATCTGGACATGTCTCTAAGGGCCAACAGACCGGATCGTGGTCAGGGGAGAGCCACTGAGGCAGAAATAGGCACGTGAAAGGAGGAAGAAGAATGGAAAGAAATGGGAGCATTTAATCTGGGGAGAGGAGATTGAAGGAGAGGAGGGGGCAGGACACACCTCCTGGCCGGGCTCTTGAATGGGAGTTGGGGGTGGGGGGGCAGGGGGGCTGGTCGTGTTCCCTGTTACCTCCAGGAGGAGCAGCAGAACAGTGAGTCGAATTTAGAGGGCTGCAGGTTGGGGCACAAAATAAGAGATAGTCTCTCTCTCTTTTATATTTTCTTTTTAAAAAATCATATGTGCACTCTTTAATCCCCATCCCCTCTTTCACTCATCCCACCCCCACCCGCCTCCTCCTAGTAACCATCAGTTTGTTCTCTATAGATAAGCGTCTGTTTCTTGGTTTGTCTCTGCCCATTTGTTTCTTAAATTCCACATATGAGCGAAGTCCTATGGTATTTGTCTTTCTCTGACTTACTTAGCAAAATACTCTGTAGCTCCATCCATGTCCTTGCAAATGGCAAGGTTTTATTCTTTTTCATGGCTGAGTAATATTCCGTTACATACACATGCACACATATCTCTATCTATCTATCTATCTATCTATCTATCTATCTATCTATCATCTATCTATCTATCATCTATCATCTAGCTAGCTAGTTCTTCTTTTTTTTTTTTTTTTTTAAAGATTTTATTTATCTATATGACGGAGATAGAGACAGCCAACGAGAGAGGGAACACAAGCAGGGGGAGTGGGAGAGGAAGAAGCAGGCTCATAGCAGAGGAGCCTGACGTGGGGCTCGATCCCATAACGCCGGGATCACGCCCTGAGCCGAAGGCAGACGCTTAACCGCTGTGCCACCCAGGCGCCCCGCTAGCTAGTTCTTCTTTATCCATTTGTCCGTTGGTAAAGACTGGAGCCGCTTCCCTAATCTGGCCATTGTAAATCATGCTGCAGTAAACATCGGGGTGCACACATCCCCTTGAATTATGTTTCTGTATCTTTGGGTGACTACCCAGCAGTGTGATTGCTGGATGGTAGGCTAGCTCTACTTTTAACTTTTTGAGGAACCTCCATTCTGTTTTCCAGAGTGGCTGCACCAGTTTGCGTTCCCACCAAGTGCACAGGGTTCCCCTTTCTCCACAGCCTCGCCGACACCTGTCGTGTTTTGTGTTGTTGACTTTAGCCATTCTGGCAGATGTGAGGTGATGTCTTAGTGTAGTTTTGATTTGCATTTCCGTGAGGATGAGTGATGTTGAGTATCTTTTCATGTGTCTGTTGGCCATAAGAGATGATCTCTTAAGAAATGTAAAGACACTTAAATAATACTTGACTGAAAGGGGAAGAGGTTACTTGGGGCCTAGAGGCCCCTTGCGAGCTGGCCTGGCCTCAGGCTGCTCTTCTCTTTGCCTGTCACTCCTCAGCCTCAAAACTGGACTGTTCTTTGCACTTACCCTCGGCCACCATGGAAACTGCTCCCGCCACGGCTCTCGAATGTCCTCCTTTTGCTCTGTCTCTTGGAAGCTCTTCTGGCCTCGCCATACCTGGCCCCCAGCAGCATGCCACACCGTTGACCACATCTTTCTTGAAGCATCAGGTTCCCTCCTTTACAGCTTCTTCTCCGGTCCTTCTCTGCCCGTGGCTTCTCTATTGCACACCTCAACTCACTTTCTATTAGCTCTGCATGTAGCTGGCCACTAGTCTCAAACTCTGCCCCAGGCCCCTGGTCAGGGGCCCAGAGCGCTGTAAGCAGTGGCCTGATGTCCCATGGACACCTGGAATTCAACCTGTCCCAGAAGGACCTTGTCCCCTCGCCCTGTACCTCCAACCTCATCCCCGTGCAGGGCACAGAGAAGCACCATTCATGCCGAGACACCACCGCCTGACCTCTCTGTGTCCAGTCTTGCCCTCCAATCCATTCTGCGTGTTATGTTGCTCTGGCTAAGACCCTTCGGTGGCACCCCATCACCACAGGACAGAGTCCAAGTGGCTTAACAGGCTGGTGAGGTCCTTTCAGAGCTGGTTCCTTCTACCTTTGCAGCCCCAGCTCTTTGTGCCACCCCCCTTCCCCGTGGGCTCCAGCCAGCCTCCCCCAAGAGGGCACCATTCTCAGGCCTGAGAAGGCTCTTCCCTTCTTCCTTCTGGTGAACAGCCAACTCCAGGTCGGCCTTCAGGCTTCGGTACTGGCTTCTGTCCCCCAGGGAGCCCTCCCCGGTTGCCTAGGCTGTCTCTCACCAGGCGCCTCTTTAGCACATACCATCTAGCTGCCGAGGCTTGGCCTACTGTTTTTAATTGCTTGA
The DNA here is from genome assembly GCF_002007445.2 of Ailuropoda melanoleuca. Taxonomy (NCBI): domain Eukaryota; kingdom Metazoa; phylum Chordata; class Mammalia; order Carnivora; family Ursidae; genus Ailuropoda; species Ailuropoda melanoleuca. The sequence goes on along the minus strand of NC_048231.1, from coordinate 17,420,540 downwards.
TTGCACCTCTGTTCTTCTAGAACCCCGTGTGCAGGAACCTTGCTCATGTTGTTATCGCTGCATACTTGAAGCCTGGAACAGAATATGTTGCATAAATATTTGTTGACTACTGTTGAGTCAAGACCTGACTAATTGAGTGCTGCCCAGGGCTTCAGCAATGACCCTCTCCTTGAGGACGGGCCAGGGCTCTGAGCTCCAGGGTAAGGAGCTGACAGAGAAGTGAGAGTGGCTGGAAAGTGAAAGTGAAGCTGACTTGGGAGGAGAGAGCCCCAGAGGGCCCAGTCTGGGGAGGAGGGGCCGGGCCAAGAGTTCATTCAACCCAGTCTAGCAAGGGAGTCAGGCTAGGCTGGCGCAGTGTTGCGGTGGGAGGGGGCTCTGTGGTCAGGGAGGTGAGCAGACTGAAAAGAGAGAAAATGTGTTTTGTAATTAGTCATTGCCCCCTGGGGTGAGGTTGGGAGTTTTCAGCGGAGGTGGGTAGACCAGATTTGCAAGATGACAAACAGGGGCTAACCACCAGCTAGGGCCACGGTGGGGCTTCCGGCTCTGGTGGCAGAAGTTGAGCTTTCTAGTTTTTTCTCTGTCCCTGCTCACTACATTCAAGATTCTACCAAATAGTAGAACTGGGAGGGGAAGGCATCTGAGGAAAGACTTACCCAGGGGCCAGTCCTGCCTTTCCTGACTTTCCAGGCTGACCTCTGCCTCTCTGCCTGTTTTTACGAAAGAGATCGGGGACACAGTGGCCCTTGCCACTTGGAAGGCTCAGCCAGGGACTCTGCATCCGAAGATCTTGACTAACTTGCCCTGTGAAGTTTCTTGGGAAACATGGAAATATTCCAGGGATGCGGAATCTGGGTAAAAGCCACAATCTTTGCCTTCCCACTAAAGAAAGTAGCAAAGGGATAGGAGTGCATTTAGGTGTAAGGGGAATGCCTCATTCTGTGCTCAGCAAAGTGGAGGGAGTTGTAGTTGTTCCCCCCCACCCCCCCGCAGATAATCCTGGGGATACTGGAATCAAATGTTAGGACCAGAACCCCTGCCTCACACACACAAAAAGGGCGCATTTTGGTCTTAGCTCCTTTGTTTTTTAGGGCAGTGGCTTTCAAATGTCCGTGTGTGTGTGTGTGTGTGTGTGTGTGTGTGTGTGTGTTTTAGAGGAGGGGAGGGGTAGAGGGAGAGAGAAACTTTTTTTTTTTTTAGATTTATTTATTTATTTGAGAGAGAGAGACAGAGGGAGGGACAGAGGGAGAGAGAATCCCAAGCAAACTCAGGGCTCAATCCCACCACACTGAGATCACGACCTGAGCTGAAACCAAGAGTCGGACACTTGCCCAACTGCGCCACCCAGGCGCCCCTCGAGAGAGAGAATCTTAAGCAGGCTCCATACCCAGTGCAGAGCCTGAATTGGGGCTCCATCTCACAACCCTGAGATCGTGACCTGAGCCGAAATCAGGAGTCAGAGGCTTAACCGAATGAGCCACCCAGGCACCCTAAGAGCAGTGGCTTTCAAATGTTTAAAACCACGACCCACAAGTAAGAAATGCATTTCTCATCTCAACCCATTACTCTGATGAGCCTTTACATACATATCCTGAAACAAAGGTTTTATGCAACTAGACTTTCCTTTTTATATCCACTAAACGGATTTCATGACGCCCTAATGGGTCTCAACCCACAATCAAAGGACACCGCTCGAGAGGGAGGAGTCAGTTCTTCCCTCTGCTGGGTCTTCAACTCCTGACAGCTGGAATTTGGCCCCAGTTTTCCTGATGAGTTTCTTGCCTCCATGTTCTCCTTACAGATTGCCCCTGTACCAGACCTGTAGTCCCCAAGTCACCACCATCATCAGGTTACCAGATCTGTTCCGATCAGCCTTCCTCTGAGGCCCCCAGACCCTGTTCCTGGCAGACTGAGATAAGCGTAAGATCCCAGGAGCGCCAGCAGGTTCCTATCTATGTGCGGCTTTCAGCTGCAAGAATCCTGCAAGAATAAAGCACTTAAACTCTAAGGGGTTAATCAAATCACACACCAGGAAGCCCAGAGGTAGGTGGCCGCAGAGCCCGATAATTAAGTGATCACATGGCCTTCCGTTTATTTCCCAGTTGCCATCCACCAACCTTTGGAAATGCTGTTCTCTCCCTTGGTCTCAGTGTGACACGAGCTAAGGGGCTTTTGTGGGTAGCAGGAGAAGGGAAGGGTGGGGCCCGGGCTTCAGCTGGCTGGGTAAGTGAGTGAGTCACTGAGTGGCTGGGCCCCTTCAGCCCCATGTAAGGACAGACTGCAGCCGCCCACTGCCCGCCTGGACTGTGTCTGGACAGAAATGGGCATGTCTGCTTTGCAAGGAGCCCCACCTCATGCTCAGATAACCCTGTGAATCAGGAAGGCCAGAGATGCTTATCATCCCTTTTCTCTCCACAGGCCCCCAAAGCGGAAATGACTCCAGCCCTCACCTACAGAGCGCCGGGTCAGAGCTGAGCAGAGAAGCCAACATTTTGTCTCCACCTTGGGGCTAGGTCCCCTGGAGCAGGAATGAAAGAAAGTGTCTGGTGCTCCCTTGTACTTTGGACTTTTTCTAAGTCGTATCTCCAGCACCCAGACCCCTCGTGCTGGCTCTTTCTGCCCACCAGCCACTTGGCTGCTGGTTTTCCCAGAGAGAGCTGGAGGCGGGGCTGGGGCGGGGGCGTGGTTCCGGTGGCATCCCCGGCTGTCTAGGGCTTTGGTAGCATCTGCGAGCATAGACTTAAACCCTGAGGCAGGGGTAGGAGCACCTGGGACGGCGTGTGAGCGATGAAGGAACCTGAGAGCCACCTCCATTTTATAGACGCGGACTGTCAGGCGTTGGGAGAGGATGGTGATTTGCCCAAGGCCACACAGCTATTTAGCAGCCGATGCCTGGACTGGGGCTCCTGCCCTCCAAGCCCTCGATCTCCCTGCTCCCACCTGCCTGGGTCCCTGGTCTGCTTTCTAGTCCAAGCCTAGGCAGCAACTTTGACGTGCGGGGCTGTCTGATCCACGCTCCCCTGCCAGCGGGGGAAGGCCCTGTGTCCCCCTCCCAAGCAGGTTTGCGTCTCCCGCTCGAGACAGCAGGACAGAATGAGAATCCACACTTCAGGCCTTGAGACAAGAAATGCTAACCCTTCTGAATAAAGTCCTACTTTCAACGAAGGGAAACAGGGCTTGGCAGGCTCTGGACAGGATTTGCTCCAGGAGCTGGTGCTAGGGAGGGTGTGGTGCCACTCCGTGTGGGAGCTCTGCCTGTGGGCAGGGAGGGGGGCCCACTGGGGTGCGTGCTGGTGCATACGTGTGTGTGCAGGAAGAGGGGGGTGGCGTCCGCAGCCGGGGGGCACTGGACTGGGAGTTGGAATGCCAGGGTTCTCTCTCCCGCATGTTAGCCCCGTGACCTTGGAACTCAACCCCCCAAAGCTTCAGTTGTCCCCGCTGCAAAACGGGGATGCTAAGAAACTCCTTCACAGGGTTGTTAAGAAGATCCAAACGTGGGCTCCCAGGGACACGGCATGAGGCTGTTCTGGGATTGGGGCCGGAGCAGTCGTCCTGCTCCCCTTGGGCACTCACTGGAGCTGGGGGTGTCAGGAGGTACTCGGTCTGGGAAAGGGCAGGGCAGGATAGGGCAGGGCGCAGCCGCTCCAGGTCCCTCTCCTGTGACTTCCTCCCTTGCTTCCTTGGCTGCCCAAGGCAGCGCTAAATCAGGTCACCACTTGTCTCTCCTTGCAGTGGCTGTCATGCCGGCAGCTCCTGCCCAGCTCCCAATCCAGGTCATTGGCTCCCACACCCCTCCCTTCCCCAGCAGCCAGGAGACAGCCTCAGTGCTTTTGTTCTTAAGTGCTGCTCATTAGACCCTGGCTGTGTGCCTGACACTGGGCCGGTTGCTTGAAGAAGAAATAACAGGCCCCCTTTGCAGCGTGCGATATGCCAGGCTCTATCACGAGAGGCTCTCTCGGAGGGAGATAAGATCACTTCTATTTTATAAGTGAAGAAACTGAGGCTTAAAAGGTAAGTATCTCAGTCAAGGTCGCTCAGCCGGCAAGGGCACAACCAAGGTTGAAACCTAGCTCTGTCTGATTGCCAAGTCTGTTTTGAATCCCCAAGGTCCTGTGTTTAGAAGACAGGACACAGAGGGTGCAGGCAGGAGCTGGGGATACCTGGGGAGGAGGGGTGGGGCTCACTCTGAGAGTAAGGTGAGGTCCGAGGAGAGCGTGTAGGGCTGCGGGAGAGAGGAGGCAAAGGCCTGCAGTGTGCGTGATGGGGAAGCGCGCACACACACACACACTCACCCAGATACACACATCCCACACGCACACAGACACACACAGATAGACAACACGCAGACACATGCACCCATGCAGACACACAGGAAAGAGGCTGGCAGACACCCAAAGACCCACAGGACCGGCACGCTCATAAAAGCCACACGCAAAGACCCAGCAGCACACAAAGGACACACACGGACCCAGAAATCACACCCATGTTGATACACAGGAGAGACACACACAGCCCCAGTGACGTTCAGACTCATACCCAGTCACCCCCGCACACACAATCTGGAAGGAAGGGAGGGAAGAGCCAGGGCCGCCTCATTTCCTGGCCTCCTCCTCTAAGGCGAAGGGAAAAGCCTTCCCCAGAAGTGCTGAGTCAGCAGCGGGTGACAAATGAGCCTCCGGGCGGCGGGCTCAGCGAGAGCACTTAGCATGCGGAGCGCCTGCGTGCCAGCGCCAGGCCTGGGCCAGCCCAAGGGGGCAGGGAGCGGCCCCAGGCTGCCCGCTCAGGGGGAGGCCCCAGGGAGGAAGTGACTCACTTTGACTTTGCAAAGCCGGACTTTGCAGCCCAAGGTCACACAGCAGGCGCTGCCAGCCGGCTTCCTGCAGGGAGGCGGGGTGGGCCCTGACCGCTGCACGCCAGCCACCGGCCGGGTCAGGCCTGGGAGAGGCTGGACGCAGGTGGGACAGAGGCAGGGGGCTGGCCCTTGGCCCTTGGCCCTTCCTACTGTCTGGGCTCCACCAGCAAGGACAGACAATGGACCCTGAGCTCTGAGGCTGGCTCCGAGCCGGAGTCTGGGCGGGGAGATCTTCCAGGTCCTTCATAAACACTCTCCTTCGCAGCCTAACGTCCACACTGGAATCTAGTGAACGGGGCCATCACGGCAGGCCAGGGTGGTCGCAGCCACCCCCTGGCCTGGCTCTTCTGCCCTCTTGCCCTTGTCATTTATTCTTCAGGAAGCAGCCAGCAAGGTCTTTTCAAGACATCAATCACATGATTTCCTCCAATGGCTTCCCACTGCACTTAAAATAAATTCAACCGCTTGTCGTTGGTAACATCTTTCAAATGGGCCACTCTTGACCGTGGAAGGAGGAACTGTTAAAAACGACATGAGGGCCGCATGGGACCTGGGACGTCCCTGGCACACAGCCCTACCCTGGGTTTGTTTCCACCTCCTTTGTCCCCACCCCTAGCTTTGCATGACAGGCCCTAATCTCAGCAGAATAGAGAGAAACTCTCACCTTCTCAGAGAGATTGTCCCTGACATCCTACTGCCCGTCACTGTCCCAGGCAATTACTCCGCGTTAGTTCCTTTATAGCATTTGCTGCTATCTGAGCTTATCATTTTTATTTGTTTACTCCTTTGCTGTCTGTCCACGCCCCTCCCTCCATAAAAGCTTCTTGATAGCAAAAGACCTTTTCTGTCTTGTGTGACCTTGCCGTGTCCCTAGTCCCTAGCATAGTGTCTGGGACAGTGTGGCGTTCAGGTACATTTCCTAGGTGAGTGTGCGGATGAGGGGCGGGCCTGACCGGGAATGCAGGATTTCAAAAGCACATGTCTCCTTAGGGACATGCAGGCAAGGAGAGGGACAGAGCCTGCGGGCAGTGCCGGTGGACAGGCCTCTGCACAGCAGCTACGGTAGGGGTAGGCACTGCGCCGTCCCTGAAACCAGCCGGAAGGCTATGGAATAATCCGGGCCTGGCTGAGAAGTCCTGCTCTCTCGGTTGCTAGCTCCATGTCTTTAGGCCAGTTATTTACTCTCTAGAAAACGAGAATGAAGACACTCTCTCTTCCAGGTGATTGAAGGTTCTGGGTCCCCGCTCCCCCACCCCCCCGCCCGGGGTCTCGGCCCCAGAGGTCATTTCTGCTCCATGCCCTCTCCTAAGACACGGCTCTGCCAGAGAATCCAGAAATGGAGAATTCCTTTCCTTAGGAGTGTCTGGAAGATGCCAGCCATGCTTCCACTCCAGGTCTTGCCAGGCCCCGTGCCTCAGTTTCCTCCTAGGCAGATAGGGATTGAGCAGGGCTCCCCTGCTCAAAGGTGGACCTCTGGGGAGAGTGGGGAAGTTTGGCAAAAGAGAAACCCTACAAAGTGCTGCGTCCCCGCTCTGTGGCTTCGGTGGCTTCTAAGCTGGTGGACTTTTTTTCCCCTTCTGTTTGTTGACTCCTGTCTTTTCCATCCCCGCCGTCCCAGAATGAAGATCCGGTGAGATGGTCATCATGACGATGCTTTGGAAAGCATCCCTGCTGGAGGAATGCGAGGGAGTATCATTAGCTGAGATTTACTTCCAGGGGTGTGGGGCACAGAACGCGGCTGAACCCTTTTTCTCTGCATTCCCAGGGGCCTGTCTTTCCGACACCCCAGCCCTCACCCCATCTCTTTGAGCTGATGCAGCAGCCCCTGGTCCTCCTGTTCCTGCTTTAGTGGAGAAAATAGAAAGTGAAAGTGCCCCTGGGGGCGGGGGGAGGCAGCCCCGGGGAGCCCGCAGCCTGCCAGCTGTCTGCAGAGGGACCCCAGGAAGGAAGGGCAGCTGCTTGCCCCCAGGTGCCCTGCCCTGTGCTGCTTGCCCAGCCCGGGGCGGGCCCTGTGCCTGGGGTCCTTCCTGCCACGGTCCCGGGCAGAGCAGGCTGCCTGGGCAGCAAGAAGGTGGCCTGAGGCCACCACCGTTCCCCAGTCTTCTGTCCTGACTCAACCTCCCTCATGGGTGAGAGGAGGGGAGAGAAGGCCTGACAGCCAGGGGGTTGGCCCTGTGGGAGGTGTCAGCAGCTCAAGTGGCCGGTGCTGGCTCAGAATGCTGCCTCAGCCGAGGCTTTCCTCGGAGCTCTCCTGGCGGGGCTTCCCAAGGGTGTCACTGGGAGGCCCAAGGTATGGGTGTGGGTGGAGGAAAGTGAGAGGGGAACGAGACAATAGCATCGGCCAACCTCAAGCATTAACCACGGGCCAGGCCCCATGCCAGGTGCTCCAGCCACCCGGCAAAGCTCGGGGCGTCTCGGATCAGCCTGTGAAGGATCCCCTGCCGTGGGCCTGTCTCCATCCATCCCTTTATTCCACAAATAGTTTTTAATGTCCTCTGTGTGCAGGCACTATTCTAGACACAGGGGACACAGCTAGGGAACCATTTTTAAAAAATCCTTGTTTTCATGGAGCTTACTATTCTAGTGGCGGGAAAACAGTCAACAACCAGAAGACATAGGCCAGGTGGTGAGTGGATGGTGATAAAGGAGGAATGGGGGATGGGGTGCTGGATCAGAGTAGGTCTGTAGTTTGAAGCGGGGGGCCTGGCCGAGAAAGTGGCACTACTTCTGGTTCAGAACATTTCTGTAATCTGCACACAAGTTAAGGACGTGGGTACGATTAGTCATCCCTAGGAAGGACAAAGAAATCAAGCCCCAAGGATGAATCCAAGGTCAAACGGCTGGGAAGTGGAGGAACTGAATGAAATCTGAGCTCAGGCTCTGCCTGTGCCTGTAACCACCACGCAGGACTGGGCGCAGGGAGAAAGATAGGACGGAAGGGAAGGGAAAAGGGACATAAAGGGCGTATGGGGGCCTTGCGATGGTGGCCATCTGTTTTCCAAACTGAAAATCAGGACACGACCTGAAAAGATTTTCCTGTTGCTCATAATGAGAGTGGCCGTCTGGGAGAGGCAGTTTGGATGCAGGCCCGAAGGGTGGGATTTTTGAGACATTCCAGTGGCTTTTGGGCTCACGAGGCAGTCCAAGGGTAAGGCATTTCCATGGCAACCCCAGCCTGGCCTGGGGGCCAAGAGCCTGGTGCAGGGCCACATGGCAGAGAAGCTGAGCTGGGCACGGGCCCAAGACTCTGCAGGCCAAGGGGGTGGCCGATGCCGAGGAGGTGGTAGAGAGGGGAGAAGGGTACCGCCTGCAGCCCATGCTCCGGGCCGGTTGGGAGGCTGCGCGGGCAGATTCCCAGGAACCCCCCCTTTCCCCCCCGCAGGACTCTCTGAGGCTTATGGGGCAAGAACTCAGCCTTTCCTGTTAGACAAGTCTGAGTTGAATCCTCCCGCTCTCTGGCCCTGGGCAAAGTGACACAACTGATGAGCTTGTTTCCCCATCTGCAAAATGGGGCTAAGAGCTTGTCTCACAGGAGAGCTGCAAAGACGATCCCGTATTGAGATACTGCATGGACTGCGGTTGGCATATTGCAGGCTCGATACATGATGACTACGGTTTCCCTCCACCCAGTAGGGCGTGGGGGCAT
>NC_048231.1:17378008-17411945 GCF_002007445.2 Ailuropoda melanoleuca | reverse complement strand
GGGCTCCAGGGCCCACGGTGACCTCTGTGCAGATGGGTGGTGAGGTGCCCCCAAGGCGGAACAGAGGCATTTCCCTTGTTCCTGCCAGGTGACACCTTCATCACTGTCTGAGCCTTCCAGCAAAATGCTGCTCCCACTATTGTTTCTGGAAGCTGGTCCTTAAAGAAAGGAAAGAACCGGAAGGAACTTCAAAGGCTTTTGCCCCCCCTCCACCTCTTCCATGGGCTGAGCTGCACCCCTCTGGCCACGGCCATGGCAGAGTCAAGGACAGCTGGAATCCCCCCAGCTTTTACCAATAATTCATCACCGTGCGGCCTTGAACATCCTCTCTGGGCTTCCTTCTCTTCATTTGTAGAGTGGGGGATTTAGACTAGACTATCTCTAAAGTCTAGTCATGACCTCTAAGTGATTACATTCCTCAACTCCTTCATCCATGTGCTCCCTCATTCATAGCACCGAGCACTTCCTGACAGAGGGGCTGTTCTGTCTGTCCTCCGGTTGTCTTCCTCCATGCCAGTTCCACCAGAGCACGCTTTTTGCTTGTTTGGTTCCCTGCTTTACCCCTGCCACCTACGGCAGGTAGCAGAAGCTTGCTACTGGAAGGGAATGAGCTGACCCAGGGCAGTTGCACACTTTGTAGACAAGGTAAGGAGAATTAACAAGGAATGGTGAGGCCTCCCAGAGCTAACAAGGGGGGTAGGGGTGGGTCTGAGGGAGTGTGGCCCAGCCGAGCTGTAGGATAGGATGACAGGACAGGAGCTGTGATCTGGGGCAGAGGAAAGTAGCCATTGCCAACCCCTGGTTCCAAGTGAGTGGGGAATAAAGACCCCCATGTTCTTCTCCTGCTTTTACCTTTTAGCTTCCCGTCGGCTGCAGCCATCTAGAAGCCAGACGGGAAAAGAGCTCTGAGACATAGTGCTTTCGTGGTCAGGCTCCAGGCCACAGAAAGGGNGGGGAGAAGAGGGGGGGGGGGGGGGGGGGGGGGGGGGGGGGGGGGGGGCATGGCACATTCCACACAGCATACAATGGACACTTGCTGAACACTTGATCTGGGTCAGAGTCCGCACTGGAGACAAACGTGTGCCATGAAGCTTTACAGAGCAAGGTCTCTGCCCTCCGACATGCCCTGACTGGATCTTGAAGAGCCTCTCTTCCCTCTGCCTGGGCGGAGGGTGGGGGGGTTCTCCTCTCTAAATGTAATTGGGGGCAAGCAAGTAGTTAAATCAGTCTGATTTGCAAAATCACACTGACAATGGACATGAGGGAGGCTGAGGAGTGAAGGGAGGAGCAGAGTAGGAAGAGGGTCTGGGGGGTCTGGGGGATGGGAACTGGTCCAGAACAGGAACCAGGCCGAAGGAAGGTGACCTGGAGGTTGTGGTTCAGGCTGCAGAGTTTGAAGGGTTCAAATCCCACTCCTTCACTCGTTTGCTGTGTGATCTGGGGCCTGTTTCTTGATACCCCTGATTCTGTTTCATCATCTGCACCAGTGGGCTGGGGGTGTGGGGAAGAAAGAACACATAGAAATTTTGTGCGGATTAAACCAGAATCTGTGAGAAGGGCTTAGCACGGGGTCTGGGCACATGGTGAACACTATTATTATAATTAGAGACAAGGGCCACCCCCCCAACCCCCACCATTCCATTTCTCAGGCAAGGGATCTCCACCCCCTCTCCAGCTCCATTTAATTCTGAATGTTTTAGGTCATTCTATGCCTGGCGTTCTGCCAAGGCTCTGACAAAGACAGGAGTTTCTGCTCATTCATCCTAATGCAAGTTCCTGCGTTTATGATAATAGGGGGAAAAATGCATGAAAGGGCTCGCTGCCTGTGGAGGGGAAATCTGCTTAGAATTGAAAATCCCGAGTCCTTCCTTGGCCTTGCTTTCCCCTCCCAGCGCTTTGGCAAAGGCTGCAGAGGGGAGGGAGGCTGGGAAGAAGAGGAAGGGGAGGAAGAGCTGGCCAAAGAGGACCAAGGGCAGTGGGGGGCAGGGGCAAGGCCCCGGCTCACCCGGGTGAATGGGTTTCAGGGAGGCTGAGGAAGCCTGCCAAAAAGGCAGAGTGAAAAGGCCAGGCCCCCTGTGGCGCGGTGCGCCGTTTCCATGGCGACACCAGCTGCTGCCGGCGCTGGGTGCTGGCTGGCTCCTTCTGCGGGGGCCTCGTCTGCCACCACATGGTTACCTAGCTCGGCGAGGAGGAAAAATCTGACGGGTCGCCTCGGCCCAGGGTGTCACCGGTAGCGCTCCAGGCACCATGCAGCGCTCTGCAGGGGAGACGGGTCCCGGGAGGTCACCCCCTCCAGTGTGGAGGCAGGGGCTGCCACGGGCCCAGCCTGGCGGGTACCAGCATGGGACAGGCTCTCCGAGGCCTGGGGGCCTTTAGTGGGAAACGGCGGGTTAGGGGGCCTCTGGAGGATGGATGGGGTGGTAGGACCCAGAGGCTGGGGGAGGCTTGACAGCAATATGGGAGAGGGCCAGAGCCCTGCCCCAGGGTGCCTGCAGGAGGTAAGGAGGGGATCCGAGCTATTTAAGAGGTAGAAGTGACCACACGTGGTGCTTGGGTGGAAGAAGGCTGAGGAAGTGGAGGCATCTAGAACATTTATCTCCCAGAGCAGCAGGTAGGTGGAGCTGTGCTCCCCAAGGCAGAAACCAGGGACCTGACATAAGCCCTCTCCTTACCCTCCCTGTCCCATGGCTCCCACCCGAGCCTATCAAGGACTTGAATCAAGGAACGGATCCCCAAGTTTGATGAGTGAATAAGTGAAGGGGGAAGAGATAAGAAAGTGTGTGCCACCAGTAAGAGAGCGATGTGTTCCACCCAAGTACACCCCAGCCCTCTGGGTGCACACCTGCTCAGGAAGCCCCAGCCACCCCAGCGGCCCCGGCCTCGCACACACAGACACACACCCTGTGGGACTGTGTCACCTAGATGTGTGCCAGTGCTTTTGGTATTTTTGGTCATCTTAGCATCCAAATCGGTATCACAAATTTATTGCAATATTTATTTAGTAAGTAAGCCGAACACCCAAGGTGGGGCTTGAACTCATGACCCTGAGATCAAGAGTTGCAAGCTCCACGGACTGAGCCAGGCAGGCGCCCCAGTTCTATTTGTGTTTACCCACTGCAGAGGGTTTGGTTTTTTGTTTTTGTTTTTACAAGCTGTGTCAGGGTAGAGTCCTGTTTTCTGACCCATAAAACAGGTCTACTAGCTGTGAGGGTGATGGTTTGCAGGCGCCCCTGTTTTAAGGAAGCAGCTCTGGCAGGTGGATGTTTCACAGAAAGCCAGGCAGGGTTACCCCCATGCTCTAGAGAAGGAGTCTCTGCAGCTTTCCTTTACGCGGTGCGCCACGAGGCTAGGGCTGGCCGTTGCTTCTGAAGGGCTCAATGGGCGTTGTTTTGTTTACTTGTTGATAATCAAATGTTGATTGTGGGAGCGTAAGGTCCTTGAAGCAGGGACTGGGGTACAGCTCACTGAGGAGTCCGTCCCTAGAGCAGTTTCCGGCTATCAGGAAGCACTCAGATTTTGCTAAAGGAGTGAGTAAGTGGACATATGAATGGATGAATCTGAGAACTGGCCAGTTTTTCTCATGCCTCCCTCCTCTGAGGGGCTTCAGGAGGCCAGTGAGTGGTTTTCACATTCATCTCGCCGCTGTTTCCAAGGAGAGCTGGATTCCCGACACCCCTGGAGACCACAAGGGCAATGGTGTTATTTATCACCCAACCAGAGTTCGCTGTGTGCCTCCCAGGCGCCAGGCCCAACGTGGACACCGCGCTAGGCAAGACGAACAGGGTCCGTAGTCTCCTGGAGCTTATGTGTGAGCGTGGCAGGCAGACAGTCATAAATGAATGAGTGAATGAGAAAATGCATTAAGTGGTATAGATGAAATGGAAAACAGCCTATAAGAGAGGGTGGACAAGGGAACCTGATTTCGATAGGACAGTCAGGGGAGGTCTTTTTGAGAAGATGGTACTCTAGCTGAGACCCGGAGGTTAGGAAAGAGCCAGGTGTGTGAAAAGCTAATGAGATGGTGCAGGGAGAGGGACCAGTGAGTACAAAGGCCCCTCGGCAGGAAGAAGTTTGACATGCTTCTGGAAGGCCCTTGGTCAGGGGTGTTGAAGGGCCTTGTAGCCCAAGGTGAGGGATGTGGTGATTTGAAATGCACTGACAGGGGCGCCTGGATGGCTCAGTCATTAAGCATCTGCCTTTGGCTCAGGACGTGATCCCGCTTTCTGGGATCGAGCCCCACATCAGGCTCTTCCTCTATGAGCCTGCTTCTTCCTCTACCACTCCCCCTGCTTGTGTTCCCTCTCTCGCTGGCTGTGTCTCTCTCTGTCAAATAAATAAATAAAACCTTAAAAAAAAAAAAAAGAAATGCACTGACAACCATGGTTACATTTGCATATGTGAATGATGGGATGTGACCCTCTCACTCTGTCTTCTAGGTGGAGGAGGGATTGGGAGTGGGGCGCACAGTTAGGAGGTGAGAAGTAAGGGCGACGTGGGCAGGTTAGGGTGGTGACCATAAGGATGGAGAGAAGTGGGTGGGAACGAGACCTGGCTGGGGTGGGGCTAAAGGATTGCTCCCGAGGAGCCGGAGGGTGGGGCGAATGGGACAAGTGTCCGGGACGCCCAGGTTTCTGGCCTGAGGACTCCAAGAAACCCAGTAAACGATGCAATGTCCAGCTGCCGTCAAAGAAAGACCTTCTATTTACTGGACATGTGAGACCCTTTCCTGCAGAGTCCACACAGGCTGGGCAGTAAAAGGTTCTGCTCCTGTTCATTAAATAGAGAGCCCCTGTGTGAATGGCGCCTCATGTGCCGACGTCTGTGAGACACGGTGCCCTGAGAGCAGAGCTTGGGTAGGGTTCTTATCAACCAGGGCAGTGTGGTTTTGTTTTGTTTGTTTGTTTGTTTGTTTTAAAGATTTTATTTATTTATTTGACAGAGATAGAGACAGCCAGCGAGAGAGGGAACACAGCAGGGGGAGTGGGAGAGGAAGAAGCAGGCTCATAGCGGAAGAGCCTGATGTGGGGCTCGATCCCAGAACGCCGGGATCACGCCCTGAGCCGAAGGCAGACGCTTAACCGCTGTGCCACCCAGGTGCCCCGGCAGTGTGGTTTTGAATCGTCTAATTCTTTCTGTGGCTGTCCCCCCAATTCTAGTCTTTGAAAGCTTGCCAGGCCCCGGTGGTCTGGATACAGGGCTCTGTTTTTGCAAGGCCTTTCTGGAAAAGGGGGCAGCTTCATGGCCCCAGAGGGGAGATGATGAGAAGCACAGGGATGGTGACTGTAGCTCAACACAACAAGGGAGAGCCTGCTAGTAACCAGAGCTTTCTCACGGGGGTGAGCCTCTCATCACTAGATGTATTCAAGGCTGGCAGGATGCTGGGCCATCCCCAAAGGGGGAGAGGCTCCACAAGGAGACTGAATCCCTGCAGTTGTGAAGGCCTCTTTCCTCCAGCTTCCCTGCATCTCAGGAGGACAGCAGCTGCCTCCCATGACCCCCCCAAAAGCCCCCTTGGCCGGCCCATTAAAGACAGCAGCTCAATCACAGCAAAGCCTGCCCTGTTTGCTCTGGGTTTAACAATCTCTGTTTCCTCCCCGCCCGTGGCCGGCAGGAGAGAGCAAACCCCAGCGTGGGGGGAGCTGCAGGGCCCGCTGATGCTGTGCAGGCCTGTCCAAGGCCTCCCGGCTTTTCAGGAGAGGGCGTTCTTTGGAGCCAGGCGTGGTCCCCTAAAACTCCTCCACGGACCAGCTGCCCTCCTCCGGAACACCCTAAGGGCGTCATGGGTGTGAGGAGGAGGTTGTCCTGACCAGGCAGTGCCCCCTGATGGAGAGAGCTCTGCTGGAGTCCTCAGGGACAGCGGCCCCCACGGGCCAAGGTGGGGCCCCCCTGAGCTGCCGGAGGGGACAGGGTGGGCCAGGCTTCAGCTCTGGAGAGGAAGAACCCCCCCTGAGAAGGCAGCCCCAGGCCACACAGGCCACCATGCAGCCCTGGGCCACCTCTGAGGACGAGTTCTTTGTTCGCATCCTGGAGCCTCCGGTTCCCTATCTGGAAATGAGATATGCTAATAGCTACTTCTGTGCGAATGGTGTAGCGCCGTCCGGGCACCTAGCAGTGCTTGATGGTGAGTTTTCTCCGGGAACGTTCTTTTCCTCCAAGTCCTCCCCTCCTGTCATCTAGAGGGGTAGAATCCTCACCAAGGCAGGGAGAGCTGGCCTTGTAGGGAGAACAGGGTCCTTCGCTGTCTGAAGGAGCCCTGCCTCTGCTGAAAGGGCTGCAAACTTGTATACGGGTCCGAAATAACAATAGAGAAGGCAGGAGGGAGGGTCAGCTGTTGAGCTGTGGGCCCGCTGGTGCCTGTCTGTGGGTGCCGTGGAGTGGGGCTGGCGTGGAGTGGGGCTGGTGAGGCTGGGCTCCCCCTCTCCCCTGGGTGGGGCTGCACACCTAGGGGCAGGGTCTTGGAAGGGGACGGTGGACCAGGAGATAGCAGATTAGCATTCCGGACTGGGGGCTCAGTGGAGAGCTGGGGGCCACCCAACCCGGTGGGGGAGGGGGAGGGGTGGAGGAGGCTGGGGGAGGGGCTCGGGGCTGGCTAGCTCTTTCAGCCAGCTGACCCTGTTATTTTTAGCTCTGGAATGCTCTTCTCGAACCCCCTTCAGTGTTGTTTATCTTGCTTTTGTGTCCCTGCTCCTAGGCCGGAAGCTCTGCGGCAGGAGAGGGTCAGTGAGGGAGGAGATTAGGGGTGCCAGAAAGAATAGGAGAAATTGGCTGGGGCTGGGCAGCGGGAGCCTTGGGAGCTGCTCCTTCCCTGCCCCCCCACTCCCACCCCCTGGCTGTCTTTTCCTCCTTTCCGCCTCTCCTGGCCTGGTTTGGGGCCCCCAGGTTAGTCCTGCTCCCTCTCCAGCACCTGCACTAAGACCTCCACTGGGCCTGTCAGACCCCTCGTCCCCTGGCCAAGGTCTCACTTGTCCTTCCGGGCCTTCCAGTGAGGTCATCCCTAGGGTGGGGGAGGCAGGAAGTGTGGGCCCTCGGACCCCTACCCCGGGGGTCAGGACAGTGTGGGTGCCTTGGAGGAACTCCTAAGTGCAAACGAACGGGGATTGCATTCCTTCTTTGAGGGAACCGTTGTTAGGACCAATGACCTGGCAAATCTATTGAAGTTCAGGAACCAGGAGCCAGGGCTGTGAGGGCTGGACGCGTCAGGCATGTCCCATAGGGTGCTTGGGGGACTGATGGGCCAGGAGTGTCCTGGAGTCTCTGTAGCAACATTGGAGAAGGCCACGCCTCTCCGCAGCCTGCCCTTGTCACTGCCCGGCTGGAGCCCAAGCTCTCTCTCCTTTTAAAAATAAATATAGGGGTGGGGCGCCTGGGTGGCTCAGTTGGTTAAGCTTCTGACTCACGATTTTGTTCAGGTCACGATCTCAGGGTCGTGAGATCGATCCCCATGTCTGGCTCTGTGCTGGGAGCCGAGCCTGTTTAAGATTCTTTCTCCCCCTCTTCCTCTCCCCCTTCCCCCACTCAAAATAATAATAAAATTAAAAAAATAAATATAGGGGTGCATGTATCCCCTTGAATTAGTGTTTTTATATATTTTTAAGTTTATTTTCTTTAGTCATCTCTACACCCCACGTGGGGCTCTAACTCACAACCCTGAGATCAAGAGTCAGAGACTGTCCCTCTGACTGAGCCAGCCAGGTGCCCCTGTGCTCTTGTTCCAGGGGTGTGTCGCTCACCGGTTCCTCTCCCTTCTCCCCAAATCTCGGGGTGCTAGTCCACACCAGTGCTGGGGATGAGGGACACTTTGGGTTCAAGTCCCGCCAGTCGGCTGCCTGAGGATGGGGGCTTCCAGACTACACTCCCCCTGCCAGACCCCTGTCACAGACCCCAGAAGGAAGGGGCAGCAGAGGAGAGGGGGTCAGTGACTGGAGGCAGGGAGATGTGAAGAGTGGAGGGAAGGACAATCCTGAAGTTAGCATGATGATTTCCTACTGTGTAGGTAAGCTGCCTCTTCTGGTCCTTTCCTTTAAGCCTTCTATAGAAAGGCTCCCCCCTCCCTTCCTTCTCATATAGGAAAAGCCCATGGGTCCCTGTGAAGGTTCTGGGATGGCTTGGAGCCAGAACTCTGAGAGAGGCCGAAGGGGTCAGCGGGGAGGCCCTGGGAGCCCTAGTGCTGAAGGAGTGGCAAAAGCGTTCTGGCCACTGGCTGCTGTCTGTCCATCAGTCAGTAACTATGCACTGGGCCCAGTGACAGCCTTGGAAAACCATGTGTCAACCTGGGGCTGGGCCTGCCCAGGACAGTCCTGGGTGAAGGCGAGGGAGGGGGAGCCAGTCACCTGGGGCAACTGCCCCCCCCCAGGCATGAGAATAATACCACTTAGAGGTGGGGAAGAGACAGCAGCTGCCATAGCCCAGGAAAGGCACTGACCTTTAGAACCAGAGACAGAAATAGCCCGGGAGAGGACAGATCTGTGCGGGAGAGACGTCCAGGCTGGGCAGGGGCAGGCCCAGACAGGAGGAGGGAAGGACAGGAAGAGGAAAGAAGGACAGCCAGAGCAGCACCAACAGCACCGGACACTGTACCAGGCGTTTCACATGCTTTCTCTCGCTTCTATCCCAGCTCCCCGTCCTCAGCATCACCATTTCACAGATGAGGAAACTGAGGCTTAGAGAGGCAGTGCCAAGCTTATAATGGTCAGGGTGAGAACTGATCCCGGCCTAGCTGGTCTGACAGTCCATGTCCCCACACTGTCTGCGGCACTGCTCCCCCTCCCCATGCCTGATTACTACTGCCATCATGGGGGGAGGCAGGGGTTCTCCGCTGAGCCTGTCCTCAAAATGGGCCCCATGTGGAGGAAGAGGATAATCTCTCCCAGGGGCCTCGAGGCCTCAAAAGGTGAACCTCAACCAGTTCTGTTTATTAAATGACCCCAGAGGGGCACCTGTATGGCTCAGTCCGTTAAGCATCTGCCTTCAGCTCAGGTTGTGATCCTGGGGTCCTGGGATCAAGCCCCACATAGAGTTCCCTGCTCAGCAAGGAGCCTGCTTCTCCCTCTCCCTCTGCTGCTCCCCCTGCTCTCTCTCTCTCTCTGATGACCCCAGAGCCCCTGCACCTTGGTGGCCTGTGACCAACTTCCCTTCCCTTTGTTGCTCACAGAATGAGGGGAGGTCAGCAGTTCTCCCGTGATTTCCCCCACATTATGCTGGGCTCAGGGCTGGGCAGAGCCCCAAGAGACCCTCTCCTGAGGCAGCGGCCAGGAGCTTGGGGGAAAGGCCCTAGCTCCAGCTGAGGTCTGGGAAGGTGAGAATAAGAAGCTCAAAATAAAGCCGACTGGCTGGCTGGCTCTCCATCTCCCTCCCCGCTGCCGGCTTCTCAGCCTCGGCAGCTCCCAGCTGTTTTTGCTTATCTCAAGCCAGGGAGGCTGGTTGCCTGGATACCGGTGCTTCTGATTAGCAGTTGGGTCCTTCTGGGGCTTGCAGAGCTGCCGCATCCCCAGCCAGCTGGGCACCGCATGCCAGGGCCCTCCTGAACCGGCCCTTGGAAAAGTGGCAAGGGAGGAATCGGGGTGCCAGGGAGCATGCTTACCAAGAGACCTCCCCCTCGCCAGGAGTTGCCTCAAAGGGGTGCTTTCTCCAGCCAGGTGGGCCCTGCTACTTGCTGGCTGTGTGACTTTGGTCATAGTAACTGCTCTGAGCCTGTTTGTTTACCTGTGAGGAGGGACACATATCCCCTGCCTCAGAGAATTGCTTAAGAGGAAAGGCGGTCATTAGATGGGTGCTCAGGGCACAGTTCCTGGATGATCACAGGCCCCTGTCTCCACCCGTCACGGTTAGGCCCCTCTGGACCCTGCCGTCTGTATGTTGTCCGGGGAGGCTGTGAGGGTCAGTGAGGCAGGCAGCCGGGGAGCCTAAGAGGATGTGGCAGTGCTCCTGCCTCTTTGCTCCAGGAGGAGGGCCTGCCCCACCTGCCCGGTGCTCCCCCACCCCATGCTTAGCTGAGGTGGGTGGTTGGGCCCAGGGATGGCTCAGGGAAGACTGTACAAGAGAGGCCGGGAGTGAGAAACCCAGCCCTGGCAGTGCGAGGTGGCCCGTCCCCTGGCCTGGGGTCGTGGGACAAGGCCCTGAGGGGCAGGAAAATGACCAAGGCAGTGCATTCTTCTTGTACCCTCAGGGCCAGTGGTCCCAAGGGAACTTCTTCACTTGAAAGGCAGGTGTGAGGGCTGAGCAGGCCCGAGAAACCTGAGGCCATTCCGCAGAAAGGGTTTTCCCAAGGCCATGCCTGTCCAGAGCCCGGCCCCTGGAGCCAGCAGCGGCTCTGGATGGGAAGCAGCAAATGACTAAAGGCTCCCAGGACCCCGAGAGGTGTCCATGGCCATCACAGACCCTCTTCTGGACCCTCTTGACTTAAGCAATGGGTAGAGGAGAAAAGGAAGAGTGGGAGGGGCCGGGAGGGGTCCGTTTCACCCGGGTCTTTACTTTCTTCCTCTGAATGGAGCATGAGATCAGCCTGTGCTTGTCGGCAGCGAAGAGTGGAGTCCATGAATAATGCAGAGAGGATCACAGGGCAGCGAGAAAATGGTTAGTTTCATTAAAGCAGTGAATGGGCCCTGAATACAAAATGGAGGGGAGGCTGGGGGCTGGGGCGTCAAGGGAGAGCCAATGCCGCTGTTGGGGCTCCTCCCTCGGGCCCCGGTCCTGTCACCTGGGCATCTGCAGCCGCCCTGGGCATGCAGACCAGCCCCAACTGCTGGGTCCTGCCCCAGGCCAGCCTTCCAGTTGGCTAGGGCCGCAGGAGGCAGGGCCCACCACTGCCTCCCAGAGGAGCCTGTGCTGGAGAGCAGGGGATGAACCTTCTCAGGGAAACAGAGGGAGCTTCCAGGGACGCCCTCTGGGGGGAGATGTACTTTCAGCAGCTTGGGGATTTGGGGAATTCTAAAGGATGGGTGTTCTTGGGGGGCACCTGGGTGGCTCAGATGGTTAAGTGTCTGTCTTCAGCTCAGGTCATGATCCCAGGGTCCTGCTCGGCAGGGAGTCTGCTGCTCCCACTCCCTTTACCGTACCCCCTGCTTATGCTCTCTCGCTCTGTCAAATAAATAAATAAAAGCTTAAAAAAAAGTAAAGGACGAGTGTTCTTAAGAGTCAAAAGAAGAAAGTAAATCCCATCAGGAGAGGTTTGCCAGAAGTCTGGGTGGAAGGGCACCCACCCACCACCTCATGGGGAGGGCCTTCTTACCCAGGAAGCCTCAAAGTTACACTATGGGCATTTTCCCCCGACTTCGTAGGGGAATCTGGGGGGGGGGTTTTACAGGACAGAGACAACATCAAATTTGAGTGAGCAAATCTACACAGCCCCTAGGTAGAGACTGCAGAGTGGCCCGAGTCTGGAAAGGTGGGTAATAGTACTGTGTCATGGGTTGTCACGTGAGAACCACGAGCCACAACTTCTGTACTTGCTTCTGCTTCCAGACTTGGTGGTTGCTTCATGATTTGGGAAGGGGGGGCCGGGGGGAGTTCAGGGACCATCAGAGCAGTCCAGTGCAAGAGGCCGGTGTGGCAGAGGGCCTGGGCCACAGCTGATGGCAGGAGCGGTGGTCCACAGACAGCGCCAACCATTCTCGGTGGCTGGCTCCATGGCCGTGGGGGAGAGAGGCGTCAAAGGAGACTCCCTGCCTTCTGCCTTGGGTAACTGGATGCCGTTTATCCAGAAGAGAAGCCCTGAGGCTTTAGAGCTCGGGGATGGAGGGAAGATGCTGAGTTTGAGACTCCTGACTGATTGGCAGTTGGAAAGCCGGTTGAGAGTTTGAGACTGGGCCTTGCAGCTGCCCTGGGCACCGTGAGTACAGGCAGTCCAGCCCCTGCCTCCTCTGTGCACGGGGCTGAGGACAGTCCTTGCAGCTGGGGCCTGGGGCTAAGGGTAATTCTGTTACCCAGCACAGTTTCCCTGCCAGGAGGGGACCCTCGGCAGGCCTAGCTACTCTGACCTCTGAAGCCCAGGGCACCCGAGGCCCTTCTCTCTGCTTTCAGTCAGGCCCTGGAGCAGCCCCATGATGTCTTTCCCATGGGCAACATCCCAGGAGAAAGGCTTCCATTTTTCTCTGCCAGCAAGAAGCCCCGAGGGGCTCGAGTGCCCTGGCAAACACCAAGGGGTACCCTGGGGTGTTACCCTGCGGCGGTGGGGGGTGTGGGCAAGCCCATTACCTCCAGGTGAGCATGTCTGCTCTCTGTTGCCTCCCAGCTCCCTGAGGGGCTCCTGGGTCCTCTCCTGCTGCACCCAACTCCACACCACAGTGTCACAGAACGGTTTCCCGTAATGTGTCCCCAAAGCACGGGCACGCAAATAATCCAATTACAGGGAAACAAGTTCAGCTGGGGGACGGGGGAGAAAGCAAGCTGTTTAAAGAGGCCCAGGGGCGCCTGGTTGGCTCAGTCAGTTAAGCGTCTGCCTTCGGCTCAGGTCATGATCCCAGGGTCCTGGGATCGAGCCCCACATCGGGCTCCCTGCTCAGTGGGGAGCCTGCTTCTCCCTTTCCCTCTACCCTCAACTCGTGCTTTCTCCCTCTCTCCAGTGCTCGNGCCTTCGGCTCAGGTCATGATCTCAGGGTCCTGGGATCGAGCCCCACATCAGGCTCCCTGCTCAGCGGGGAGCCTGCTTCTCCCTTTCCCTCTACCCTCAACTCATGCTTTCTCCCTCTCTCCGGTGCTCGCTCTCTCTCTCTCTCAAATAAATAAGTAAAATCTTAAAATAATAATAATAATAAAGAGGCCCAGAATGCCAGGTGAGGCTGCAGAACAGCTGGACGTCAGAGAGGAGGCGGCTGTGGGGCTGGTGGGGGACGGGGAGTCCCAGGGACCCGATAAAGACAGGTGGGTATTCAGTCGAATGGGAAACAGAGGAAGGCAGAC
The DNA here is from genome assembly GCF_002007445.2 of Ailuropoda melanoleuca. Taxonomy (NCBI): domain Eukaryota; kingdom Metazoa; phylum Chordata; class Mammalia; order Carnivora; family Ursidae; genus Ailuropoda; species Ailuropoda melanoleuca. The sequence goes on along the minus strand of NC_048231.1, from coordinate 17,399,048 downwards.
ATGCAGATCAAAGGCGTCTTGGCAGGATCTGGCAGACACGGTATCATTTATTCACGCGTGCTTCATCCACATGCTCCAGGGACTGTTCTGAAGAAGCTGAGGAAGGACACAGTCCTGGTCCTGGAGAAGGTCACGCTGTGAGGGGCAGAGACAGGGCAGGGCTGCAGGAGACAGAGCGCTGACCTGAGCTGGCAGCGGGAGGCAGTGTCCTGGACATGGTGGGCACAGCTGAGTCTACCTTAAGGGAGAAGCAGCAGACATCTGAGAGAGGAGCGGTTGTGGAAAGACCCAGAAGCAGGAGAGAGCCTGGTGCTTCCTGAGAGCTACTGTTGGGTCAGAGCATGGCTTGAGAATGGTTTGTGTGTTTGTGCGTGTGTGACGGTGTGAAACAAGATGAGGTACACCAGTAGGTAAGAGCTGCCTTGCTACAGGTCCTGTGTTCTGTGCTGCAAATTTTTGTACCTTAACTTGAATGCAGTGGGACACGTTTAGGTGACATGGTAAGGTGTGTGTGTGTGTTTCGAAGATTTTATTTATTTATTTGAGAGACAGAGGAGAGCACAAGCAGGAAGAGGGACAGAGGGAGAAGCAGGCTCCCCTCCGAGCAAGGACCCTGATGTGGAGTTCGCTCCCAGGACGCTGGGATCGTCCTGAGCCGAAGGCAGACACCCAATAGACTGAGCCACCCATGCGCCCAAGATTTGAGGACACGCTGGGTTGCCAGAGACTGAGAGCTGCTGGTTAGGAACCTGCAGGACATCAAGGACGAAGAGTCAGGCTAACTGACCGAGCTAAGAAAGCTTCTCAGGGGCGGGAGATGGTGGGTTGGATAAAGGAGAGGATGAGGGAGTGCGCTGGGTGAAATGGTGTCCTCCCCAAATTCATGTGCACCAGGAACCTGTGAATGTGACCTTACTTGGAAATAGGGTCTTTGCAAATGTAACCAAATTCAGATGAGGTCATATGAGAGTAGGTTGGGCTCTCAGTCCAAAGACAATATTCTTGTAAGAAGAAGGAAGTATGGACACAAGCACGGAGAGACACGGAGGGGAAAGGCCATGTGACGGTGGAGGCAGAAATCAGAGTAATTGGTCTACACACCAAGCAGGACCTGGGACGCGGGCAAATGTCAGAAGCTGGATGAGGACGGGGAAGGGTTCTCCCGAGAGCCTTCCGAGGAATCAGGGCCCTGCTGACACCTTGATTTCAGACGTCTAGTCTCCAGAACTGTGAGAGGATAAACGTCAGAAGTGTTAGGTCACCCAGTTTCTGGTAATTTGTTATGGCAGCCTTAGGGTACTGATACGCTCCCCCCACCCCAGACACGGAGACTCAGAGGGGAAGCCAGTGGCCTATCTGACTCGGTCAGGTAAACCTTCAAAACACAGAGGCAAAAGGCAGGGGCGATCCTCTAGGGGAGCCAGAAAAGAACGTTAAGCGGGTCTGGGAGGCCCTCGCACACGAATTTCTCCATGTAATCATGAAAGGTCTTGATGAGAAGGAGAAGGGGAGGAGCCTCGGCGATGAAATGCGTCCGGCAGAGCCGGCAGATGAGTTCAGCCTGGAGAAGGACACATTCAAGGCTGGAGGAAGGGCGCCGAACCAAGGGCAAGAAGAAAGCAGCCACAGAGATGGCAAGAACAGAACCCGGCCCACTGCACCCCACGTGCGGCTCAGGCTTGCAGAAAGGGCCACCAGCAAAACAATTTTTTGGAAGGTAGGGGGAAGGGAACATAGGGAGTTTTTGAGAATCACCCTTGGGGTGAGGCCTAATTTAGCATGCATGGATGATAGATAGACCCAGATGTTATTTGTCACTGATTTTCTCTGGAAATCAGAATGGGAAGCACAGTTTTGTTTTGTTTTTAAGGGAAAGGGTAGCACAAATATTAGGAAGAGGGAATTGAAACTGGGAAGAGGAGATATCTGTAACGGGATAAGATCCCTGTCACAGGAGGCATTCAAGCACAGAGTGGAGGAACGTCTCCTCAGGGCTGTTGTAGAGATGATTCCTCTGCGACTTTATAGTGGACACAATCCACGACTCATTGCCAGTCCTCCTGACCCTTGGACCTCCACCGCCACGGTCAGTACCCTAGAGGCACTCTAGCTTTCCTCACCTGGCTTTGGTGAGGAGGTAGCAGAGAGACAGCATCACCTCAGTGCCTTGGCCCAGACCTGGTGGGAGCGAGCAAATCAGAACCTCGTGTGCTGCTTTTCTTGCTGTGAAGGTCTGGAGAACTCAAAAGCGCAACTGACATTGTCAGCTTTATTTTTATTACTAGGCACCGAAAGCAACACCCCGTCACCAATCTCCTGACCCTCCCCCACTTCGTGCCCACCTACCCATCATTGGCCTCCCCCTCCCGCTGGATGTTCGGCACCTCCCTCTCGGTTCACAGAGGGCCGCAGGGGAGCAAGGCAAGGCCCTCTCCTTGGTGGTGGTGGCCAGGCGGAGAGCCGCCTCCCTCTTTCTACTCCTTTCCTTTCCTCCTTGGCCTCTCTTTGTTCTCCTTCTGCCCCTCTCTCCACCTTTATGGCAGGCAGGATTCGCTGGCCGAGCCCTCGCCTCCCTGTCCTCTGTCTGTCCCTCAGATGGAGGGATGATGGGAATATAAGTACGAGCCCCCCCCAGGCCCCTGCACCCCCAGAATCCAAGACGCTCAGATTTCTAGATTTCTAAGGTGCCTGGGTCCCCCCCGCGCCCCCCGCCTCCCCCTCCAGTGTGTTGGCTGTGGGTGGGGGGGGGAGGAAACAGAGAAGTGTGCCCTTGGCTGAGGACAAGAATCTGCATGACTTCTTTGACCTTGAGAATGCCTTCCACCCACCCTGCCCCTTGGGAGACAGAGAGCTGGAATTTGCCCCTTTGGGCAAATCAGCATAGGCGGCTCTCACAGTTTTCCAGCATGATTGAGCCAAATTTCTAGTCTGAGGCTTGAGAACCTGAGACTAGAGGTGGGGTGGGGTGGGCCAGGGGATGCCGGTGCCCACCTCCCATCACATTATTGTCACCCCTGTTTGCACAATGACAAGAATCTCGCTCTCAGCTGCCCTTACCTGGCCTGACAGCCTTTCTCTCCTGCTCTGACTTAAGATTCCTGGTGCCTTTCTCATGCCAAGTGGAGAGTCACCTCACCCCTCTGGGCCCGGCATGTGGCCTGAGAGACATGGCAGAGTCCGCCTGTGCCGGCTTTTAGGGAGAGTTGCCTCTGGTTTGTTCCACAATCTGGCCTCTTTCAAATTCGCTTCCCTTTATCCTCTCAGATCAAACAAATACACCTGTTGTTTATTCTTTTTATACATTTAATACATGTTCGCTGCGGAAAACAAGCAAAAAGGCTATAATAAGAACCATCACCTAAAAAACCCTCACGATGAACATGTTGGTGTGTACTCTTTTCTCTCTCCCCTCAGACACGGGAGATTCATCAGTGACAAGACAGGCGGGGTTCCCACTCTTTAGGTGCTTACATGTCTGTGGGAAAAACGATACATAATCTTGGTACCATCGACTGACAAACAAGACATAACTCTCTGTCCTCTCCCTCTCTCCTGTCTCCATCTCTGGCCATTGATTTCCTCCCCAAGAATCCTTCCTTTTCTTTTGCATGTATTTGCTGTGGCAGAAACAGGCTTCCTCTGCAACTCAAAGGTGCTGGACACACGTCTGGGGTGGGCTATGTGCAGGCCAGACAAGAGGTCAGCCCCCACTCTTGCCGGGGCAGGATTCCTTTGGGTCCCTGCCCGGAGCACTGAGGTCTGCCTGCACCCCACGCCCTGGACCAGACAAGCCGCATCCCAGTGTAGGGACTATGGAAGGAAGGGCCCCTGTGGATGGATGTGCCCCCTCGCCAGTCACAGGGGTCCACCCACATGGCTCCTACCTAGCCGGGCTGGGGGGCCAGGACCCAGTTTGCTCCCACAGGGCAGGGGACCACCCATTGCCATTTCTTGCATCTCAAGTGATGTGAAGGAGAAGGAGGGGGTAGTGAGGTGGTGAGGAAGGAAGGGAAAGTGAGAGAGGAAGGAGGGAGGGGAGGAGAACCAGCCTTGTTTCCATAGCAACCACACATGTGAGCCAGCTGCTGTTGCCATGGAAACAAGGAGAGCCTGCTCAAAGGCTGTGCTGTCTCAGGGGAGACACAATTTTTGACAAAAAATACCCTTTGATAAAAATAAAGAAAAAATAATGAAAGCCACCCTCTCTGGGATGGGGGGCACTGCCGAGTGAGGTGACAAAGGGAAGGAGGGGGCTGGGCCGTGGGGGAGGAGGCTGTACGGCCAGGCCCTTCTGCCTGCTGCAGAGAATTGCCGAGTCAGTGTTTTAGAGCTAAGGGGGCCTCCATAATCACCCCCCTTGATGGATGAGGGAAGGAGGCTTTCAGAAGGAGATGGGCAGCCCACTCAAGTTCCCGGGGCAGGAGGTAGCAGCTCAGGGACCCCCGGGGGCTCTTGGGAGAAGGGAAAGGACATGCCATTGCTCCGGGGCAGCTGAGCAAAGCCTGTGGGTTCTTCACCAGCCAGTGAGCGTGGAGACCAGGAAGGAAGAGAGAGGCCAGGGACAGGTGCAAGCTCCTTTAGCTGGAGGTGTGTGTGCCCTGGGCACCTGGGCCTCCTCTTCTCCCTCAACCCCACCCCTCTGCTAAGCTCGGCATCATGGGGTTTTGGCTGCCTCTCAGGAGACCAAGCTCAGACGAGTCCCCATCAGCAGGGCTAGAGAGAAATTGCCAGCCAGAGACCACGAGGGAGCTTCCCAGTGTAAAGCCGGGAGAGGGGGGAAAGGACGGGAAACGCCCAGAGGACACTGTGCTGTCTTCTGTCTTCTCCAGGGAAAATCCTGCCGACCTGACATCAGCACAGTGGTGGGACCACAAGTCACATTCACAGGGCACTTGGTCCGAGATGAGGTATTTGGCCAGAAGGAGGTAATTTTGCCTGGGATCCAGTCCAGGGGCTATCAAGACACAGTTAATACAGGAAGGTGAGGGCTTCACAAATCAGGGTTTTAATAAATACAAGAGTTTCTGAACTGCAAGCTTCCATGCAGTAGAGCTGGGCCCCTGGCCCGATAGGGGGGCAACGGTGGGCTCTGAGTGCCCTCCCGGTTCTCCAGGAGCATCTCCGTTTTTCTCTCTTTTATGCTTCCTCTTTCACAAAGCATTTTCCCAAATGTGATTTCACTTGCTCCCCTCTGACTAAGCTGCGATGCAGATGTGCCGGTCCTCATGGTAAAGATGAGGACACAGTTTCAGAGAGGTTGAGCCGCTCTCCCGAGGTAACACAGCTCACCACAGCCGAACAAGAAAGAATTCAAGCCCTGGCTCCTGAACAGAATGCCAAGCCCCTTTCAAAGGAAGGGAAGATGAGATACAACCAAAGGCATGTTCCTGCTCAGGGCCTCCCCTGGCCTCCCCTTGAAGAGCCCAGGGGCGGGACAGGATGCTGCCTTAGGGCCCATGGCCAAGGGCACATTTGGGGGAAGTGACCTTGCTGCCTTTTCGTCCTGGAGCTCCATCTCCTCTTTCCTCGGGAGCTTTGTTGAGGCCTCAGCCGGGGCCTGAAGGAGAGGGTGGATGGCAGGGGGGTGGGACTCTGCCCTCACCTTGTAGGAGCTCCTCGTGCCTCCCATCAGCTGCCCTTCACCACTCCCCACTTCAGCCTCCAAGGCAGAGACCACGTGGGTGAGTTGCCATGGAAACTGCGGAGTTCTTTTTGTAAGCCGTGCTGGGTGTAATCCGAGATGGCTGGGGGAAGGGTGCTGGGGCTGGGATACATAGTGGGGCAACTCCACCTGTTTGGCTACGGTGTGCCCCCAGCTCACCTCATTCCACCAGAAGCCATCTATTTCAAGGTCTCACTGCCCTTTCTTTCCCATACCAGACCCGCCTCCCTTCGTCGTCGTCGTCGTCGTCGTCGTCATGCCCTCTCTGCCCACACCTGTTTGCGATCACAGACAGTAGCCCCACAGGCCCTGTCCTGATTCCCCAGAGAAGGAGCCATTATCCCTGTTATACAACAGAGGGTGGCAAAAAACCAAGAGAGATCATTTTTGCCGGGGTGGGGGGAGAGTTGGGACATTACTACAGGGATTATCTGGATTATAGGGGGTGTGTGTGGGAAGGAGACCGAACCTCACTGACATGGTGCTCCAGAGCTGGGAAACTGGACCCCACCCCGCTTTCCCCACTGTGGTTCCACAGCAAGAGTTCAGGCAGGCTGACCTAGGAAACAGGAAAGCTCCTAGTCTGACCCGGGGGTTGAGAGCTGGGTTTGCATTGGGCTCAATCAGAATTTCCGGCGCTAGCCACCGCCAGACCCCTGCCATCCCCCTGCTCTTGCCTGATTCGGGCACTGTGCTTGGTCTTGTCTGCTGTCATTCTTACTATGTCCCCCACCCCCACCCCAACTGATAGCAGAGGAGGTAAGAATTTTGCTTCTCCACTTTGCTGTGTGACTTGGGGTAAATTGCCTAGCTTTGCTGAGCCTCAGCTGCTTCTTCCCTGAAATAGGGATAAGACAATAACTGCCTCATAGGGGCGCTGGGGGGTTGAAAGAGACCATTGATTCAGAGTGCTTAGCATAGTGCCTGGTAGCAACAAAAACAGAAATATGATTACTATTATTACCTATCCTTCCACACCCAGAACAAGTCCATCTCCTCCAGGAAGACTCCCTTCCTCTAAGGAGGGAGGAACTGGGGATTAGGAGCAGCCACACCAGGCACTTCCTGTGCACTTTTTCATTGCTTTCTTGCAACAGCCCTGGCAGAGAGGTGCTCTTCTCCTTATTCCCATTCTACGAAGGTGGACTCTGAAAAGCAATGTCTTGCTGAAGTTCATTGGCGAGTAAGAAGCAGGGTCAAGATTCAAGTTCGCCCTGTCTGGTTTCAAAGCCTTGCCCTTTGTTTCTTACCACAACATGTGCACCTCATCTATGGTACAATCCTCCCCCAGCCGCTTTCCTTCTGATTGAAAGCAGTTTATTATTGCTTCTGATTTCTTTCTTGCCTTTCTCACCTGGCCTCCCTACACCAGGGCAGAGAGTAAGGCGGTAAGCAGGAAAGGGTCAGGACTCTGACAGTCCCTGCTGCATTGGGAGCATAGGCAGGAGGGACCTGGAAGCAGGTGGCCTGGCATAGGAGATCTCCAGAGAGGGAGCGAGCGCCAGTGCTTGTAGGGGTTGTCTGGACTCTGAAACAAACTCTCCCTAGCTCATTCTGATTTTCTGCTCAGCTCTGACCTTAGTCTCTGGACCCCAGTCTCCCAGACCAGGGCTGGTGAGGGCTTGGTAGATGACCTTGACCTGGCTTTGTCAGTCTGGGGACTTAAAGTGTCTCCTTCAGGTGAAGAGGAGACAGGTTGGGGGAGGTGGAGGAGAAGGGGCAGAGGAAGGAGAGACGGGAGGGAGGGAATGGAGGGGGGAGGGAAGGACACCAGGGAGGGGAGGGAGGTGGGAGGGGAGACTGCCAAGTGTGATTCTGAGCTCTGAGGGAGAAGAAAGGATGAGAAAGCAAGAAATACGCTTCAAGGGCAGGATGAAAAGGGGAGGGAACTGAGGTCAGTGGGAGAATGATAGAAAGGAGGAGGCCAAGAAAGTGAATGAGGGAGAGCGAGCAGGGGAGAGGAAATGGCAGGGTGGGAGAGGCTGAGGGAGAGAGAACGAGGAACAAAGACAGGGCTGAGCAGCTGCCGGCGTCCTCCCTCCCGCCAAGTGAAGGCCTCAGAGGGCCGCAGAGGCTGAATGATCCGGGAGCCAGCCATGACTCAGTCTCCGTGGCTCCTGCCCGCCAAATCCTTCCTGGCTTAGCAGTTTCCAGGGGAAGGGGGCACGTCCTCCACCACCCACCACTTCTCTGGTACAGCATCTTCTCTGAGGCCCCATGAAACCCCCACCTCCCTGGTCTTGGTAGCTGGTGCCTGGCCTCAGAATTCTCCCAGGTGCACTGTCCTGGACAACCTTTCTAGAACCTTCCAAAGAGGTGGAAACCAGCTACTGTGCTAGGAGGCTGGGGTAGGGTGGGAGCGGGTGTATATGCAGCCCAGGGAAATCCCCCTTTTTTCACTGCTGAAGACTGGCACCTTTCTAAGGAGGCAGGGCCCAGGAATGGCTCCACCTTAATAAAAGAATGAAAATGTATTGAGAGCTTAGCAGGAGCTAAGCAGGTTGTATTTATCCCACTCAATCCTCACAGCAACCCTGAGAGGTCTGTACTATGATCTGTTTCCCTTTTCCAGAAGGGGAATGAGAGCTAAGGAGACCCAGCTCACATAGCTAACAAGGGGAGGAGGAGGGGACTTGGCATCTAACTGGTGGGGACAGAAGTCATGGTCCTGCTGGGCCTGGAGGGGACCGGTAGGGGATTGGTAGCTCTGAGGGCTCACGGAAAAGCTAATGTCTGTGCTGGTTTGGGCAGGTCTCAGAAGTGTCCATGCCTCAGTCTCCCCATTCAACATCACTGTTGCTGTAGGAATGTGCTGGATGAGAAGCGGACCGGAGGAGCCAGGACACAGAGCCAGGGAGGCACTCCTTGAGTTACCCTCCTTGAGTTACCCTCCTTGAGTTATCCATTTGCAGGGAGGAAGACCTGGGTAGCTGGAAATAGAGCTGTGTAAATAGTGTTTCCCTCTTACCAGCCTCAGGGGCATCTCCAGGGAAGGCCAGATGGGTGCTCGTAAGGCCCTGCTTTCATGGGGCTCCGTGAACCACTTTCTAAAATGCTTTCGTATATGGGTGAACACACACACACACACACACCATCCTTATCTTCGGGGCCACCTTCCGTGGCACATACCTTCCACTGGCTTTATTTTATGTGGCTGGAGGAAGCTGAGGTCACACGGTCGGCAGCAGGGATGGTGGATACCAACTGGATGCATGAACAGTAACACCAAGTTTCTGCCCTCAAGGTACCTTGTGGACTCTCCGGGGAAGTAGCAGGCACTCAGCACCCACTCCATACCCAGGCCTCAGCCCCCACCCCCACACTACCCAGGGGTCATCCTGCAGACGCTGGCGATGCCAGTCGCTCCTTGGCACCACCTGGCAGCCTCTCCACGGCCTCGCCAGCCTGAGTGAGGAGCTAGGCCTGCTTCTTGCCTGCCTCAGGGCCCTGGTGGATTCCCCTGTCACCTTCAATCAGGCTCCCCATTAGACTTTGGACAAGGGCTTCCCCTCCCCCCCTCCCATCCTCCCCACCCATGGCAGTCCCCTTCCCCAGGGACCAGGGATGCGGCAGCTTGGGTAGCCCCTGGTTGCCATGGCGGCCCTCACTTGGGTTTCGGGGGCAGCAATGGGAGGGGGATGTCATGGAGGGTGTGTGTGTGCATGTGTGTTTCCATTTGCAGCCCCAGGTGAGGGGGGCTCAAGGAGTGGGATCCCCTCTTCCTAAGGTGGGGTCAGCCCCTCCCAGCTCTGTCCCAGTCGGCTTAGCCTTATCCCAGAGGCAGGAAAGATTGTGAGACAGACAGAGAGACACTGGACCGAAGAAAGATGCCCCAGAAGGAAAACTGGAGGGGGAGGGTGGAGATGGGCTTCAGCACTGTTGTCAAAGGAAGAAGGCCTGGATGTGGGGTGGGAGCTGCAGGAAGGAGGGAGCCAGGGTGGCGGAGCAAGCACAGTGAAGAATCCAGAGCCACAGAGGGGGGACCCGGGAAGGGGTGGGCCCCTTATTTCTGCCACCCCCCCTTCCCAGGTCTCCCGCTGCGCTTCCCCAGCGGAGAGAAGGCCCCTCTGCTCCTCCAACATGATCTGTAATTTCCGGCAGACATTTGAGGTCCCTGACATCTGCATAATGTGGGCCAGTCTCTTAGCAACGGGGAACAGCTGTCTGGCATTTCCAAGATTAAACTGTAACTATACGCGGTCCTTGCCAGGGGGAGGGGGAGGGGGAAGGGGATAAACACTGCCTCCTGGCATTTTCAAACTCATTTAGCTTTTATTCATTTCCTGCCTCCAGTAAAGAGGCCAGGGATTCGGGCTGGGCCAGGCTGTTACTGCCCCTGCCTCGGCGGCTGCTGAGATGGCAGATTGCTCTTCACCCAGATCTGCTTGCACGCACAAGGGGAGAGGGAGAGCAGACCGCAAGGGCCCTTTTTGTTTTTATTGTATTTTTTTTTTTCTAGGTGTGGCGATCCTGGCGCACACCTCACAGGTGCGGCTCCGGAAGAAGGGCTGTGTGGTCCTGCAGTTAAAGCCCCCAGGCAGCTGTAGCCTAGCTCCCTGGCTAATAGCTGTGTGACCTTGGGCCAGACCCCTTTACCTGTCTACACCTCCATCTCCCCATCTGTAAAGGGAGAGAATTCTATTGCCCCGGGGGGTGCTGTGAAGATAAAGTAAGCAGTCTGGTAATAGAGCCAGGATTAATAATTAGCCTTTCTGTTCCTCTGATCACCCTCCAGCCTGGCCGTCTGTGTTAGTGACCTCAGGCTCTGCTATGGGGCAAAGGCAGGCACAGTCCAACCTCTCCGAGCCACCACCTTGAACTCCTGTTCCCTGGAGCCCCAGGCAATGACACTTTTGCCCCATAGGAATTCAGCAGAGCTCAGCAGTCCTCAGCATGGCGCTCTCTGCTGCTGGGCCGGAGGTGTTCTATTTCCTGGCCCGCTCAGGCCTAGGCAGCCCCTTGTCCCATCCCCTTCCCCGGCAGCTCCTGCCCTTTGGCTGTAGTTCCTGAGCCCGTGAATGCCGTGTTTTGGTTTGGTTTTGCAGCAAGAAGGGGGGGAAAAAAAGGGCGGGTGTGGGGAGGGCCAGGACAACAGGACTGGAGAGGGAGAGGGAGGAGGAGGGAAAAACCCTTTAGCCGCCCATGCTGGCCAGTTCCAGGAATGTGTTCTGGGACATCAGTGCCAAAGCCGTGACCCGGGCGAGGCAGCCAGGCCGGGAGAGGGAGCGGCCAGGCTCGGGGGCAAGAGCTCCCCGCCTCCCGCAGCAGCCTCTGCTGACTCACGGCGGCTCCAGCTGGCAGGAGCCTTTCCTGGGGACGGCTGTTGCTAGGATTCCTGGGAGATGACTGATTGCTTCTCCTTGAGCTTGCTGAAAACATGTTTGTAGACTGCACACAAACACACACGTACACTCCTGTGGGCTTGCACGCCTAGCCTGGGTCCCTGCACATGCGTGTGCCCCAGGGAGTGCGTGCACACAGAGCAGCGCAGCATGCAACGGCTCCCACGGCCGTGGTGACCCTCAGGCTCCAGTGCGCGCACACGCGTGCGGACCAGCGCTGACCCCGAGGAGGGGCGGGGACGCACCAGGGCTCCGCAGGCCCAGGAAGGCAGGCAGTGGGGAAGCTGCCAGTGTCTGGGCCTGCTTTAATCTGAAGGAGCTTTCAGGTTGCCTTGAAACATTCTTGGCCTCTGTCCCTCCTCCCCTCCCTTGGTTTCTCGGTTTCCTTCATTCTGCTGTAATGATCTAGTCTTCCCTTCTCCCTTAGCCTGCCAGGTTTTTGATGTCTGGTGTTCCAGGCACTCAGTTGGAAGCTGGAATCCTCTAGAACTGGATGCCTGGCCTGGATGTGATGCCCTGAGGGGGTTCTAGGGAGCCTCCGTGCCTCCGGTCCCCTGGTGAGAGGGGGCTGCTGTGTGGACTCATGGATGGAAAGTGCTGGGCCTTTCTCTGGGCTCTGTGCTAATGGGATTCCGGCAATGTCGGTCCTCCCTGCATTCGGAGCCCAGAGCCTTGGCTGAGGTGGGCCCGAGCGCTTGGGGTGCAGCCCTGGACACCTCGCCTCCGGTTGCCAGCAGGATGTGTGACCTTGTACACACTGGGCGCTCGCTGCCTTGGTTTCCCCACCCGCTGGGCTGAAATTGGACTCCCTGCTGCGTCTGCCCGGGTTTTACTGCGCCCACGGCTTGGCAAGGGCTTGGGCACCAGGCGAGGTTGTTTGTCACGGGTTCTTGAGGAGGCGGAGGGGCAGGTGGCCCCATGCCAGCGCGGAGCCCACGCTCCTCTCGCCAGCTTGCCGGGCTCCGGCTCGAGTGTGGCTGCTTTAAACACACCCACCCCAGGGGCCGGTCCCCGGAGCACTCTCGGCTGTGATTCAGTGGCGGTTGCTAAGGAAGGCCTGGTACCTGGCCCTGAGGGAGCCACTGCAGCCAGCCTGGCTTCAGCAGACTCGGCAAGGCTCATACCAGCTACGAGAAAAACATCCGTCCGTGCTCAGGGTCCTCGCTGCTAAAATGAAGACAAGGCCGGCTCCATGGTTCCTGCTGGTTTTGACACGCAGTGATGTGGGGCGGGGGTGGAAATGTAGAGAGTAGAGCAAATGCCAAAAATAAAAATGAGCTGCACAAAGAGACAACTCTTTGTGAGGATGTCAACAGCCTCACGTAAGCTCCAACCGCAGGAACTCTCTAGAATGCCTATTTTGTATACAGCCACAAGAGTCCTGCAAAGAGTCAACAATCCCAAGGCAGGAGAACGTGCAGCGTCGTGCAGCGTCGTGCGGACACCAGCCTCCCTGCTTGGGACGCATCAGTCTGCTGTCCAGCGCTCCGGGTCCACCCATGCCCCAGACCCCAGCCACGGGACAAAGCCGCACGGACTGCTGTCCCCTGTCCTCATTTTCACCGGGAGGTGGCTAGAGCTTCGGTATGAGTTGCCTGTTGGCCAGGTTTGGGGATTACAAGGTAAATCAGTATAAAAGGAAGCCCAGGGCAGGGCGGTGGCCTCTGGGTGCCAGCACTGACTCTGTGTGGAAGCAGGCTTGCCGGAATCCTGCTGGCCAGCGTGCGAGCGGAGAAATCGGCATGGCGAAGCATCTTCATTCAGCTTTTCCTCCGTGCCAGGCACCCCCCCTAGATTTGTGGCATTTATCCACCCATCTACTCTCCACAACGGCCCCGTGAGGGAGGCAGTGTCATCGTCCCTATTTTCCAAATGGGGAAACCGAGGCTGCAGATCTGTTCAGAGGCATCTAGTAAGTGACAGGGCAAGGATTCCAGCCATAGCAGTTTATCTCCAGAGCCCAGCGCTTAACCACTTCCCTGCACTGTCTCCAGCGATTGTCATGCTCCAGGCTGGCCCAGGTGACACAGGTGTCACCACCTTCCCCACTACTGCCACAGTCAGAAGGCACAGGGGTTCTGATAATTGCGGTTCCAACACGGATTCTGCCTCTGACCTCTGGTGAGCTCCCTGTCATTCAAGACAAGCCTGCTAGCCAGTTGTTAACTTGTTCAATTCCGACTGACCCAAGGCGTATGGTTCCACCACTTGGACCTTTTCTTCTGCCCCTCTGTACCGTGAGAAAGGCCTATGAGACCTCCCTGTGTCTTTGCTGCTCTGACACGATTCTTAGAAATTCCTTTCTTCCAGGGCGCCCAGGCACAAAGTCACAGACGCTACGGAGGTGCCCAGTCAGACACACACACACACAGACACACACACACACACACACGTGCAAACTCTTGAACAGGTCATAGACGCTCCAGGGAAGTTGAGTGGGGCAGCTGGGAGGCTTGCATGCTTGTCGTATTGTCACATTAGGAATGATCACGGGCAGCTCTGAGCAGACATTTTGAACAGTGGGGGTCTCGCACAGCCAGTGTCGTGGGTGATGCACGGGCATGCGTGTTCCTGTTCATGAGTCTTGTGTCCCTGTCGAGGGCTAGACTGTGACTAGCGCCCGTGGGAGCAGGGTTTTCCTGGGGTCTCCCCGATATCGCCTGGCACAGCGAAGTTTCCAGCAGGTGATTCGTTTGTATTTGTGCATTGATGAATAGAGGAAAGACACGGGATGATTTGCGCTGAGGGAACTTCGGCAGAGATGCACCCACCATCTCCGTGATACCGTCGGTAGCCACCACCCGGACCAGACCCCCACCGTCCTATGTAAGCCCGCTCCTCATTCCGCGGTCCCACCCCCATCTGCCAACACCTGTGAAAGATTTTCTCATGTCCCCGTCCATGTCCTCCTCTCCTTTTCTATCCCCTACGTGGAGCTGTGCACGTGCTCACTGAACTACTGCCTTTTCTCTGCCCCTTGACCCCTTTTGATTTTCCTCTCCAGGGAAGAGCCAGACGGTGATGTCTGAGTGGCCGCTGGAGAGAGGACTCGGCGGGGCTGGAAGGGCTGTGTCCCCGCACCCCCTCATTTGGCCTCTCCCTCCCCTGAGGCCCAGCTGGGGCCAGATGTGCCAGCAAGCACCGCACCCGGACCTCTGGGAGCTGCAGGGTGAGCCGTCATCAACCCTCAGGAGGGGTGGGCCTGAGGAGAGCCCTTGCACTGCTGTGTCCAGGGTCTCCTGTGCGTGGAGCCGCAGGGTTCGGGCCTAGAACAGGCGGGTTCCCTCCCTGGGCCTGAGGAGGATGGGAAGGAAGACGGTGTTCAGGGCCTGCTGGTGTCTGGGTGACGTGCCTTCTGGGCTCAGGTTAGGCTGGGAAGGACCAGTTCGAATCTCCTAGTTCTGCCCGACCTTGAACCAACTTTGCTGATGAGGGGCCAAGTCTATGCTGTCTGGAGCTGATGAGATGCCTCCTCGGTCAGCCTGCACGGTGGGTCTGCCTGGCCCGCTGATGGCGGCTGCAAATGGGGCTGGGCTTACCGCAGGCAGGGGCCCATGAAGCTGAGCAGAGCTCCTGGTGGGGGCATGGTAAGGGCGGAGAGGCTTTGGGTCCCACCCTGTCGCCTGCTTGGCAAGGCTTGCAGACAGGCCAGGAATTGTTCTTCCACCTTATTTTCGGCCATGGATGGAGACCGTCGCAGTCCCCAGGCTCCTAGACCCTAGCATAGGCCTTTACGGGAGTGCTTCTGCTAGCCTTGAGATTGGGGGGACAGAGCCACTGCTAGGGGACAGCTTCCCAGTCCTCAGGGTCTTTGCCAGAGAAAAGCCTCAGCCCTCATCCTGCTGGCTACACAGCGACACCTGGTGGGCCTTGGGTGTGGTCACAAGAAGATGCCCCAGGCCCCTTGCAGGCCAAGCCCCTGCTTTCAGCCTCCCACAGGGCATGTGAGCCAGGTGACCAAGCTGCTGGGCTGCTGTCCCAGTCCAATCCCCCAGGGGGCTAAACCCCATGACTACCCCCAGCCCAAAGTCCTGGGCACTGGGGACCACTGGAGACAAGGGGGTGAGTCTTGGAAGGATTCAACGCCCATCACACAAGGACTTTTGGGGGCCTGGCTAGGTCGTGAAACGATGGCGCTTGGTCACTCAGGTTGGGTGAGGTTTGGTTGGGTGAGAAGCCTCTAGGCCTGGGATGGGCCCTCAGTTCCAGTGCCCTGGGATGTTTGGGTACAGAGAAGATTCTGCTACTCTCCTCAGGGCTGTCAGGATCTGTGCCAGGCTCTGACCCGGGCTTACACACCCTGACCTGGGCACGCTGGGCGAACCGATTCCGATTCTGCACAGTTCCCTGACAGTACCACCCACCACACAGGGCTGAGCCTCTGTGTTTTGAGAACCAGAGAATGAGCAAGAAGGGTTTTGAGCAGCCTCGTCACCCACCTCTCATTTTTCATGACATGACTTAGGCAAGGTCACCCAGCCAAACGGCAAACAGCCTTGGAGGGCACACAGCGACGGGTTACTTCCAGTGGACGGTGTGAAGCGGGGGACCTGAGTTCATTCCACGTCGTCTGGATGCTGAGCTGAAAGGCCACGGCTTCCTTCCTGCAGATTCTCGCAGGGGATGGTGTGCAGTATTTTCCTTACCCCTTTTCTCAGTTTCTCAGCATTGAGGGCTGCTGAATTTGGACTGTGGGGCTGGGATTCAGTTTTACAGTATTCCTGTGGGAACTTGGTTCCCTAACTTCTCTGTGCCTCAGTTTTCTCATCTGTATAATGGGTACAACGCCTTCTACTCACAGGGTGTCTATGAGGATTTGTTGAGCTAAAGCACGGCAAGGGCTTCGAACAGGGCCTGGCACATGGTGACTGCTGGGAGCTCCTGGCTGAGAATGATTTCGCCACCCCTACAGGAGGGAGCACTTGGGGCCGTCCTGTGGGGGTGGAGGGGAGTGCGTCGTGGTCAGCTCAGACTATCCTAACAAAATCCCATGGACTGGGTGACTTAAACAACAGACATTAATGTTCTCACGATTCTGGAGGTTCAAGGCCAAGATCAAGGTGCCAACATGGTCAGGGTCTGATGAAGGCCCTCTTCCTGGTGTGCAGACAGCCTCCCTCCAGCTGTGTGCTCACGTGCCCTCTCCTCCAGGCACGTTCTCGGAGAGAGATCTCGCTCCCTTTCCCTCTTTTTATAAGGACACCAGGCCTATTGGTCAGGACTCTGCCTTTATGACCTCATTTGACCTTTGTCACCTCCTGAAGGCTCTACAGATACAGTCCCCTTGGGGTTAGGGTTTCAGAGTATGACTTCGGGGAGAAGGTGATTCTGTCTATAGCAGAGTGGAACACGGCTCCAAGACCCCAGACCCTGCAGGGGTACCAAGCAGTGACATGAAGACCCAGGCCCTTCTTGGCCCTGTGGCTGTGGCTGGTTTCCCCCGTCAGCGGCTTGAGGTGGTAGAAAGGGTAATTCCAACCTGCCAGGCATCACCCTGGCCTGGTGGGCTAGTCTAAGCCCCAGGCTCCTGTAATCCCAGGGGCAGGGGACACAGACCGCCCATGACAGGATGAATGTAGAACCCATGCAGACGTGTATCACACCCCTGAGGACCCCTGCTCCCCATCTCTGTGACCTTGCTGGAGGCCATGAATTATAGATGCCACATGCCTATTTCCTGGGGTGCTATGTCCTGGGGCCAAGGACATCCTTCTTCAAGGCTGCTGTCAAATTTGAGCTTGAAAAATGTGCACGCTGGTATTGGCCATGGATTAGGTTAGGAGAGCTCCCTTCCAAGGCTGAAGCTAAGAGACTGTCAAAGCATGTGGCAGGAGAGATATGCCAGGTGTTTGTGGGTTCGCTGCTCCAGGCTGGAGGTATAAGCTGGCAGATTTCTACCCCTCCGTGTGCTCAATAGCCTCTCTCATAGCCCAACTGCTAAAGGGTTATATTAGTTAGAACTCTTTCAGTTGTAAGTTACAGAATTCCAAATCAGACTAGCAAAAAGGGAAATTATTAATGTAACTGGGCATCACCTTCAGGCATAGTTCGATCCAGGGGTTCAAACGACGTCATCAGGGATTTCTCTCTCTTGGCTCTCAGCTTTGTCTCACTCTGTACTGGCTTTATTCTGCAGATGGGCTTTCTTCCTGTGTCAGGAAGGTGACAGGCAGTAGCCTTAGATTCACATTTTTCCAGCTTAATAAGTCTCTAGAAACATCATTTCTGTCTTTCATATTCCAATAAGAGCTCTTAACTGACTTGCTTGGGAGCATGTCCATTAATGAACCCATCAACATGGGGTCCTCTCACTGGGTGGCCTGGGACACTTTCTGACTCCTAGATTCCTGGAACTGGGGGAGGGCGTCATGATTGACAGCTGCTTCAGCTCCACCTGAAGGAAGGGGGAGGGGAAGTGAGTTGAGTATGCCAAGCCATGGCTGTTCTTCTCCAAGGGACTTGCCCAGGGGGCTTTCATCTTCAAATCAGAACGTCAGTGCAGGAGTGTTCAAACTCACCAGGTCCGGCCTGGCTCACTTGACAAAGGAGGGAGCTGGGGCCAAGGTAAATGCCCGGCTCAAAGTCATCCTGTGTTCTGCAGAGGGATGACATCATTCCTGGCTCCGTCTCTAATTATTCCAGTCAAGAGCCAAGTGCAGCGGCCAAAGGGGTTGTCTGAGAATCCCCTCTTCCCCCAGAGGCTTAGTGGGGAGTCAGGGGGTAAGGAGGGTAGGGCCAGAGGCTCCTTACCGATCAGCCCAAGGCATCTGTCTCCCTGACTCCTCAGCCTTCTCAGGATCATAGGTCAGGAGCCCCTCCACCCCAAGGAGACTGCCGCTAGCTGTCCTGACCGAGAAGGTGGGGCTGGGAGGCTGGTTAAGAATGGGGGGAGATTACAAAACAGGAAGGTGGGTCTCTGCAGGTGGGAGTGAGTCATCTGAGGGTCTGAAAGACAGGCTAACCTAGGGGGTTGAAGAGGCTGGGAACAGCCTGGTGAATTCTGATCAACTTGGGACCCTCACACAGAGACCTTTTCTGGTGCCCCGTGTTAATCAGGGGTCCTCACCCGAGGCAGGACGTGAAGGCAGCTTCTTCCTCCTGGACGCGTGATCACAGCTTTCCCTTTTTTTTTTTTTAAAGATTTTATTTATTTATTTGACAGAGATAGAGACAGCCAGCGAGAGAGGGAACACACGCAGGGGGAGTGGGAGAGGAAGAAGCAGGCTACCAGCCGAGGAGCCCAATGCGGGGCTCGAACCCAGAGCATCGGGATCACGCCTTGAGCCAAAGGCAGACACTTAACGACTGCGCCACCCAGGCGCCCCCACAGCTTTCCCTTTATCCGAGGGCACGTGGCCACCCTAACCGGCTTGCACCTGTCTGTGTGACCACGCACCTATTGCTGTACCCCCGTCATCCACACCCCTCCCCAGAGAACACCGCCCCGCTTTTCTCTAGCTCTCCTACCTGTATCTCAGGCCTGGCTCGGGTTGTGTGTAATCTAGGATTCTACCTCGCTTGCTCTTACGCAGTGGCTCTCACCTTCAATTTTGCCCCCCAGGGGACTTATGACAATGTCTGGAGACATTCGGGGTGTCACGACCGGGGCAGGGGAGCGGGTAGAGGCATCTAATGGGTAGAGGGAACGGCTGTTATGCGGCTCAGAGCAGCCCCCCCACATAGCAGAGAGGTATCCAGCCGGTCCTAGGAATCCTGCTGAGGTGAAAAAGCCCTGCAGGTTGGAGCGAGGGGCGTAGGGGCTACCCCTTGGCGCCAGTCCCCTCTGGCTCAGCCTCCGCCCCAAGGAAAGCCAGTTCATGCTGGTTCAAATCCCAGCTCTCCTGCTCGCTGGCTGTGTAACCTTGGGCAGTTAACTCAACCTCTAGTTCTCTGCTTCTCATCTGTAAAATGGGACTAATGATAGTACCTACCTCAGCGTGTCCTGACGATTAGATGACCGTACGCGCACACGCACGCACATACAGTTTAGAATGCCTGGCTCAGAGAAAGCACTCACTGTATGCCAGTGATTATTATTCTCATCAGTGGTCCTTAGTGTTGAATCTCTTCTAGGGGAAGTTTTGGAAATTTCTGTGTGCCGTTGGTGGGGACAGAGTGGTGGGGAGAGGTCTTCGACTATAGTCCTGCCCGAGTATTTACATATTGAAATACATGCTGTTTAATTATGAACTGTTTCTTTCTTTACAATACAGTTAAGGCATTAGCTTGATTAAAAATATTATGTCTGTAGATTGGTTAACAAATTTACTTTCCGATTGTTAGATTATTACACAACATATTATTTATTTATTTAGTTTTTTTTTTTTTTAAGTGATCTCCGCACCCAACGTGGGGCTTGAACTTACAGCCTTGAGATCAAGAATGGCATGCTCCACCGACTGAGCCAGCCGGGCGCCCTTATTACACAATTTTTTTTTTTTTNGAACTTACAGCCTTGAGATCAAGAATGGCATGCTCCACCGACTGAGCCAGCCGGGCGCCCTTATTACACAATATTTTTTTTTTTTTAAGATTTTTTTTAATTTTATTTATTCGACAGAGATAGAGACAGCCAGCGAGAGAGGGAACACAAGCAGGGGGATTGGGAGAGGAAGAAGCAGGCTCATAGCAGAAGAGCCTGATGTGGGGCTCGATCCCATAATGGCAGGATCACGCCCTGAGCCGAAGGCAGACGCTTAATCGCTGTGCCACCCAGGCGCCCCTACACAATATTTTAAAAATAACTTTTAAAAGGAGCATTGTTGGGGCTCATGAGGCTGAGAGGCACAGTTCTAGATAACTGAATCATAGTGTCACTCTCGTTATTTTTGAGTGAGGGCACCCCGCCCCCCACCAACTGAAGACTTGGCATAAATGCCTACATTAAGTAATTCTTACCAGCTCTCCCCTTCCCCTCCTCGCACACCCAGGATTCTCCCCTCTCCCACCCTACACAGCCCCCAGCTGGCTGGAGCCCCCAGTATAGCAAGTACAGGCCCAGCAGGGTAGACCTCAGAGCTGGGGTGCTCCCAGCTGCGGCAGGCACCCAGGCTCGCCGGCCGGTTGCCCAATCTAGAAAAAGTCTGACGTTTTCCAAGGAAGGGCGTTGCTTCCCACCACACCCTGTGGCAGGCTCAGCCCTGGGATCCTGCATCTCAGCATTAGGTCTAGACTAGAGCCCCTCCCCCACCCCCCACAGACACGCAGCCTGGGATCTTTTATCAGGTTTGTCTTTGTTACAAAGCAATCACTGTAAAGAAAAATGGGCAAAGTCACAGAACAGAAACCATACCTACTTCTTGTACCCGAAGAAAGCCCTTGCTAATATTTTTATTTTTTTCTTAGAAATCATANTTTTTTTCTTAGAAATCATACGTCTGCATTTTATTATTATTATTATTTTTTAACACATGTTGTTTTGTAACCTTTTTTTCACCCACCCATCTATATATCTTGAATGTCTTTCGAGGTCATTTAATATTCTACTACCAAGAAATGTCAATGACTGCCCAGTATTCTATAAATAAACTGTTATTTGTTTAACTATTTTATTGATTGTTGGACATTTTGTACCTCATTTTTGACCTTTTTTGAATCCAGGCTTTGCTACTTAATATCTGTGTGATCTCAGGAAATTTACTTCCTCTCTCGGAGCCTCGATTTGCTCACGTGTCCACTGAGGTGTCAAATGCCCCAATGCCCTTGGGTGTTCCTTCGGAGATTTCCAAGTTGGTGTGTGATGGAGCACTTGGCACAGTGCCTGGAACACATCCCCCAAAGTTTTCCGGAAGTGAAATCTACAGCCCTTTCTCTGCCGCACCTTCTGCTTGTTCAGAAGCTCCACTTTATCTCGGCTGCCCTGAAGGATGGCCCCAGGGTCTTCTCATGACTACTGTTCTCAGGATAGGAGCCTGTCTCCCTGCTTTTGGCTGCAGGAGCAAGAGCTCATCACGGACTCTGGCCTGGAAACTACATCCAGTGGATATTGGACTACCAACCAGGTCTACATCTTCCCTGGCTGAGTTTGGATTTTTCT
>NC_048231.1:17377267-17377908 GCF_002007445.2 Ailuropoda melanoleuca | reverse complement strand
TAAATAACCCCAAGTAGAAAATTTGTGCACAGGCCCTGTGCATGCATACACACACACACACACACACACACACACACACACACACTTCCTTACGTCCCTCCCATATTTGTGCACTCATGGGCTTGCACACCCAACCACCCAATGCACGTTTATCTAACTCAGCTTAGGCTTGGTCATGATGTTTGGAGGAAAAAGCGGGGAGAATATGACAGATGCCACTTTGCACTCCTTGTTTCCTAATTATGACTACAGGTTGCTCCAATTCCCATAGCCCTTGAAGGGTAAGGGAGAAGGCACACGCGCTGTGTGGGGGACAGGAGACAACCTGCCCCCCGTGGCACCCTGTTTGTCTGACTGTCCACCATGCACAGTGCTCTGATGGGATAAGAGGTCCTTACCTCCTCTTGACCCACATGGTGAACATAGGAGGTCAAAGAGCTGGGAGAGGTGAAGAAGCGGCCTGGGAGCGAGGCCCCGGGCAGCGAGGCAAGTGTGGCCTCAGGAAGGAAGCGGGACTGCAGATGACCCCGGAAGGATTGAGAGGTGGGAACCTCCATCCCCCCAACAAGCCCCAAACCAAGACGGAATAGGTATAGAAACCTTTAAAATGGAGCTTAACTCAACCAATGCTTAGGGAGGAA
>NC_048231.1:17344071-17375811 GCF_002007445.2 Ailuropoda melanoleuca | reverse complement strand
GCCTGACGTGGGGCTCGATCCCGGAACGCCGGAATCACGCCCTGAGCCGAAGGCAGACGCTTAACCGCTGTGCCACCCAGGCGCCCCACAGCGCCCATTTCTAATGCAAAAGAAAATGCCAGGCCCACACTGCTGACTACGAAAAAGACTTCTCAGCAGAGATATTTGCTTCTAACAACCGGAATGCAGGCCCTAAATAACCCCAAGTAGAAAATTTGTGCACAGGCCCTGTGCATGCATACACACACACACACACACACACACACACACTTCCTTACGTCCCTCCCATATTTGTGCACGCATGGGCTTGCACACCCAACCACCCAATGCACGTTTATCTAACTCAGCTTAGGCTTGGTCATGATGTTTGGAGGAAAAAGCGGGGAGAATATGACAGATGCCACTTTGCACTCCTTGTTTCCTAATTATGACTACAGGTTGCTCCAATTCTCATAGCCCTTGAAGGGTAAGGGAGAAGGCACACGCGCTGTGTGGGGGACAGGAGACAACCTGCCCCCCGTGGCACCCTGTTTGTCTGACTGTCCACCACNACCTTTAAGGGGCGCCTGGGTGGCACAGCGGTTAAGCGTCTGCCTTCGGCTCAGGGCGTGATCCCAGCGTTATGGGATCGAGCCCCACATCAGGCTCCTCTGCTATGAGCCTGCTTCTTCCTCTCCCACTCCCCCTGCTTGTTCCCTCTCTCGCTAGCTGTCTCTATCTCTGTCAAATAAATAAATAAAATCTTTAAAAAAAAAAAGAAGAAACCTTTAAAATGGAGCTTAACTCAACCAATGCTTAGGGAGGAAACCCCCCACCCCCGCCTCGTGCTTCCTCCTCCCCAGGGGAGCACTGTCCCCCCCTGGGGGCATGGTCTGCCCCACTTTCTTCCTGAGACAAGGCCTTCTTAAACAGGCTGGGCAGCACTGCCCCCCACTTCTTGGGGAGCTTGCGTCGGGGAAGGTCTGGCCCAGGGGCTCCGTGTGACTGGAGTTACTGCTCGCTGCCCCGGACAATGCACCAAGGACCAGACCGTGGTCAGGCTCTGCTGCTTAACCAGCCAACAGGCCGAGGCTGCTGTGCTTTTTCATTCGTGGGACGACTGCAACTGTTTCTCCCTCTCTTGTAGCACCTTGGTTCTCCAGCTGGGGTGATCTTGTCCCCAAGAGAGACCTGCGGCAATGCGGAGACATTTTTTGATTGATGCAAATGGAGGGGGTCCCACTGGCGTCTAGTGGGTGGAGAGACACTGGTAATGTCCTGCAAGCTCCCCATGACGGTGACTTCACTGGCCAGAATGCCATGAGTGCCGAGGTGCTGCTGTAGCTTATCAGTTCCTGTCACGATCATTGTCACTCCTCTTCCAGCATCCCCCCCCCATGTCTCATGTGGATTTCCAGTCCATTGTGGCCTGAGGAATTGGTTAATCAAGCTTGCTAGGACTGGTTCCCAGATGAGAATAAAGAGGTGTGGTGTCCAAGCCCATGGACGACTCATGAGTCAGGTGCATGAACGTTGTGACCCTGACTTGGGCTGGACTGGGCCTTTGGAACGGGACACAGGACTCAGTGGCTCTAGCACAGGGAGGGACGTGCCAGGGATAGGGGTCCTGGACCTTCCTAAGGGGTGTCAGTACACACAGGACAGACCCAGAAATTCAGCAGGGCTCTCTCTGGAAGGGTGGCTTCCTCCCAACTGGTTGGACCCTGGCCTGCTTCTCTGCTGTGGCTTCTGCTGGCCAATGTTCCAACCCACGGCCATCCCCCATGCTTCACTCTGCTCTACGATTTGGCTCTTCTGGGCCCCCCCACCCCCGCGGCCAGGCAGAGAGAACAATAGGCCCTCTTTCTTCCTTCTGCGTTTTCCACAGTGTCCTGCATAGGCAAGAGGGTCACACTTGTGACCTCTGGGTAAGTGACACTTTACCATATTTGGTTTGGGAATGTACCATATGCGTGATGTGCCAACACTATTCTTGGCTCAGGCTTGTTCATTCCAGATTTTTTAGGACTTCATTGGTTGCAAGTAATGGAAATGCACTCTGGCTGGGCTAAGTTAAACAGGAAATCTATTGGAAAGACCCCAGAGGTATCTCAAGAATTCCAGGGCAGGCCTTCCACTGGGCCTCGGGGATGTACTCAATCCAGGGACAGGGCACTATGAGGACCCAGAGAGTCCTTCCTCCCCTCTCTGCCCTCTGCTTCCTGTCCCTCTCTCCCCATCCACAGTCCTGCTTTCCGGGATGTACAAAATATCCAATAAAAACAATAGTAGCTGAGTCTATGTGTCCTCCATTCGGCCGGGGCTGGAGCCCCTTGGTCTTGATCCTGGATCCCTGGGGATGGACTTCGATTGTAGGTGTACAAATAATACACTAGATATGCATGGTGACATACACATCAATGGCCAAGGCAGGACACTGAAAGACAGCTTGTCGGAGGCACAGAGGAAGAGCTCCTGTTTGGGGTCTGGGCTGTGTTGAAATGAAAGCAGAGACACTTAGTAGTGCATGTCTGGGATGAAGAAGGCCTGGCTTCTTTCTACTCAATCCAACATCCTGTTAAGAGCAACAGCCATAGCTCCAGTCCCCAAGGAGCTCCCCCTCTGCTGAGGGAGTCAGACAGATGCACAGACCGGGAACTACCATACCGAGTTGGGGTGACCAGAATGGTAGTATTGACACAGTGCCTGTGCGTGCCGGGCCAAGGGGCACTAACTCCGTCAAGTCAGGTTAGCTCAGGAAAAGCAATGTTTGAGCTGAGCCTTGAAGGATGGAGTGAAGAAGTGCATGCCTGAGCTCGCAGAAAGCCCTGGAAGGCCTGGGTGACTACAAGACAATATCCTTGGGAGGAGTTCCTCTTCCTTCCCCACCGTCCCCTCCCTTTCCAGCCCCCGTGTGAGGGGTCTATTGCTGCTGTCACAAATTGCTACCAGTTTAGGGCTTAACACAACACAAATTTATTCTCTTACAGTTTGGAGGCCAGAAGTCCACAATGAGTCTTATGAGGTTAAAATCAAGGCGGGGGGGAATCCGTTTGACAAGGACAGTTTCCTTGCCTTTGCAGCTTCTAGAGGCCACCTGCATTCCTTGGCTCATGGTCCCTTCTTCCAACTTCAAAGCATATGACTCCCACCTCTGCCTCCATGATCCCACCTCTTTCTTCTGCTTTTGACCTTCTTGTCTCCCTATTATAAGGACGCTTGTGATTACATAGGGCCCACCTGGATCGTCCAGGATTTCTATTCTCAAGACCCTTCACTGACTCTCACCAGCAGAATCCCCTTTGCCATGGCAGGGGACATTCCCAAGTTCCGAGGACTAGGATGTAGATATTTTGGGGTGTGGGGAGGCACCAGTTGGTCTACCACAGCCACCTTCACCTCCTGTCTTCTCACTGCTGGGGCAGAGGCACTAATCTCACTGGAGAGCATGACAGTCCTGCAGTGGGCCCTAGCTCCCAGCCTTCCAGGCTCTCCAGCTGGGATTGGAGAGTCCGCTGGAGTTTGTGCAGGGTCCAGATTTCAAGGGGGCAGTTGGAGGCCCTGCGTCTGTGTTCACGAAGCTAACCCTGTGGGCAGATCCATGCTTACTTAGGTCCTTCTGGTTCCTTCCTGATGGTCCAAGAGCCCATGGTCCAAGGGAAGAAGTGAATGCCCAGTTCTTCATGTCTGCCACGGTAGTGGGCTCACGGCTAGGGGGTGCGAGAAGGAGGCACAGCGCCCAGAGCAACACACGATGGAGTTCTGTGTTCCATTGTGGGGCTACTTTTTACTTATTTTTATTTATTTTAAAGATTTTATTTTTAGGTAATCTCTATACCCAAGGTGGGGCTCAAACTCCAACCCCAAGACTAAGAGTCACACGCTCTTCTGACTGAGCCAGCAGCTGCTCCAATTTATTTTATTTTTTAAAGTCACTTCTACACGCAACATGGGGCTCAAGCTCATGACCTGGAGATCGAGAGTTGCGTGCTCTATCGACTGCGTCAGTCAGGCCTCTCCTGGAGCTACCTTTTAAAAGAGACAGGAGAGGCACGCCTGGCTGGCTCAGTTGGTAGAGCACGTGACTCTTGACCTCCAGGTCGTGAGTTTGAGCCCCATGTTGCGTGTAGAGATGACTTTATTATTATTATTATTATTATTAAGATTTTGTTTATTTATTTGATAGAGAGAGAGACAGCCAGCGAGAGAGGGAACACAAGCAGGGGGAGTGGGAGAGGAAGAAGCAGGCTCCCAGCAGAGGAGCCTGGTGGGGCTCGATCCCAGGACTCTGGGATCACGCCCTGAGCCGAAGGCAGACGCTTAACGACTGAGCCACCCCGGCGCCCCAGAGATGACTTTAAAAAATGAAAAAAAAAATGAAAGAACATTAGAGCAGATCTTAGAAGCATGTCCAGGAGGAAAGGATTAGAAACATGTCACATGATGAGCATCGCAGGAAGTAAGAGAGTAATTAACATTTGTTGAGTGTCTAAATGTTAAGGTACTCTGCATGGAGGTGCTTTAATCACTTCAGAAACCCTTGAGAAAAGCACATTTATCCTCTTTAAACAAATGAGCAAACAGGAGCTCAAAGAGCTTAAAAATATCTCCTGAAGTCACCCAGGTAAGGAAGCGGTGGGGCTTGGAGTTGGGGGCCTGTCTGACTCCCCACCCAAAGTCAAGGTCTCAGCCTCTCCATGCAAGAATTCTGTCCCAGAGGAAGCTTTTGAAGCAACTGCTAGTTGCCTACCCCGTGCACATTCTCCCTTTTTTCCATACCAATAGGACCAATGTTTTATTTGAGGCAGCAATGCATCCAGATTTAAGCAAATAAACAAAAGACATCCTCTGTTCTTTTGCTACGTGTGGAGGCCATGCGACACGATGCTGACCTATGTGACATACACAGCAATCTGCTGGCTGTTTCTGGGAAAGCTTTGTTTCCTTGTTGCTTTCTTCCTTTTCTTCCTGCTAGGAGTGTAGACTGGAATCCGGAGGTGCGGGAGCCACTTTGCAACCTTGAGGCAACTGCAAAGATAAAAGTCACCTATTAGGATGGCAGAGCAGAAAGACAGAAAGGGGCAGGGACACTCAGGTGCTCCTGGAGTTGTGACGTCAGCGCTGGGCTGCCCACCCAGCCTTCCTGTAATGTCGAGAAATCTCTCCCTCTGCATTTGGTTAAGCCACTGTAGTCTGGATTCTGTTTCATGCAGCTGAACTCAACCTCTATTAGTAAAAAGGGACGTGACGGCTCTCCTTGAACACCTGAGTACTGTCTTTGGACACGGGTTTGGACTTTTCCTAGGTTGCTCGCAACTGTGGAAGGTTTAGGGAAACAGAAACTGGCTCAGTCAGATGGAGGAAGAACCTTCTAGCTCTGCTCTTGTTTCTTGGCTCAATGGAAAAGCTGACAGTGAGTCAGGGGCAGTCCTCACCCATGGGAGAGTTTGAGCGGAAACTGGATGGCCCTTATGTGGGGCCAGATGAACAAACAATGTTTGGATCAGATAACAGGCAAACGAGATAATGTCTACATATCTGAGCATGTGAGAGGTTTGGCTCTGTCAACACATGACCCTCCTAATTATGAGTTTGCAGGATTGTGCAGTGGGCCTTTTTCCATGTGCACATGTAAGGGAATCAAACAATTCCCAGCACTGGGGCAGTCCTGGAAGGAGAATCACAGTGGTTGGGGGACCATGGCTGGATTAGGTAACCTGGTTATTCCGATATTGTGTTTTCCCTTGGGGTCTCCATCTTCTGGCAAGTTGTCTCCCAAGAGGTGTAGCACTCAAAATCTTCTCGTTATAGGTGGCATAAAATCCCCCAAAGGATTATCAACTCAATTAAATAAAAGTCTTAGGGGTGGTGGTGTTCAGGCATGGCTGGATCCAGGTGCACAGATGACATCATCAGGAACCTCTCTCCTTCCCTCAGTGCTGCTTTCCCTGAGCAGGCTTCACTTTCAGGCAGTTTCTCACCTGGCAGTAGCCAGATGGCAAGCAGCAACGTCAGGCTTGCATCACAGCAACCCTAGCAGTGAAATAGCACTTCTTCTCCTATTATTGAGCAAAAATGCTAAAGAGTGCTGTCATTGGCTAGCGAGGCCACAGGTCCACTCCTGCCCAATCATGGCAATCAAAGACACACAGTGCTGTCATCGTTTAAGTCAGAGTCATGTGCTTCCTGGGGGAGTTTGGTGAGATGTCAGCCCTCCCTGGACTGGAGGGAGGGAGGGATGGAGTCCCACCAGGAAGAAGACTAGAATGCTGGACGGGCTAAAGCAACAAGTGTCTCTCTGCTCTAGGGATGCTGTTCCCCCTTTGGGTGAACGCTAGTCTCTGCCCTTAGTGTCCATTTACATGGTCAAAACTGTCAGAGTCTTTCTAAGACTGTTCTAGTCTAAGGGAGGAAAGGGGGACCAGGCAAAGACTCTTCAGGAAGCATAAACCCAGTCTGGCTCAGCAAGTAAGAGTTTATGACTTCAGTATCCAATTCAGCTGGCGCTTGGATACGGCTCTCCGGAACCTTCGCTGGCTTCCCTTGTTCTTAGTTCTCTACCTGCCAGTGGAACACACGGGTAGAATTTCCCCCAAATAAAGAAGCTAGACTTTTCCATGCTTGGATTTGCTGTGATTCAGCCAAAAAGACTTTTAACTCTGCTGACCACTTCAATCTCGGTGATAGGGTTCCGGAGACCACCACCTCTCTCGTCCCTTCACCGAAAAGGAAAGAATTGTCTATGTATGCTGTGTTGACTCCCTCACCAGCTCTAGATTCTGTTTGTATTTATTTATTTTTATTGTTTTAATTAAAAAAAGGGTGTGTTTTGAAAGTCAAGTACACTAGGAGGCTTACAATGAAATTCTCCCAGTTCAACTTCTCCTCCCCAGAGGCAACTACATTTAACTGTATTTTAAAAATTTTTTAAAAAGTAATCTCTATGCCCAGTGTGGGGTTTGAACTCATGATCCCAAGATCAAGGGTCTCATGCTCTACCAACTGAGCCAGCCAAGTGCCCCTACATTTAACTTTTTTAGTAATTTCTTACACTATTTACCTTCAGATTTTTAAGTATATATATATATATATATATGATCTTATCAATTAACTTTCTTTTTTTTTTAAAGATTTTATTTATTTATTCGAGAGAGAGAGAGCATGAGAGGGGGGAGGGTCAGAGGGAGAAGCAGACTCCCTGCTCACCAGGGAGCCCGATGTGGGACTCGATCCTGTGACTCCAGGATCATGACCTGAGCCGAAGGCAGTCACTTAACCAACTGAGCCACCCAGGTGACCTCAATTAACTTTCTATAGTGGAATCTTAGAATTTAGTTCTCTGACCATATATACCTACTCCTCAGCCCAATGCACCTGTCCTCCTATGACATTTTGCTTAAACTGTTATTTAGTGTTTACATTATTATGTGCATGTGAAACTTGCTCACAGCTGAGTCCTATAGTGCACTATGATTACATTTTCTCTCTCATGTAACTTGGAGTTACTAATTTGCCTGTTTCTTCTCCTCCCTTTCCTCCTCATCCTTCCTCCTTCTTCTTCTCCTTTGTCCGCTTGGTTAGCTTTTTTTTTTTTTTTTTTTTTTTTTTTTTTTTTTTTTTTTTTCTNCCGTCCTGCTTCAAATTGAACTAGTTGACACACTGTCATCCTAGAATGTTCCTTCCCTCCATCTTTCTGGGGATCCTTTATTCCTTTCCCTTTCTTTTTGGTGGTACAAATCTTTCCTTTATTCCTGAAGAAGTGTGCATTAAACATTTTGAGCCTTGTTTGTCTAAAACATTTACATTCTCACCACACACTGATTGATAGTTTGGCTGGGTATCAAATAGCAGGCTGGACATAATTTTTTCTCGGAACTTTGAAAGTTCTGTTGTCTTCTAGCTTCCAGTGTCATTGTCGAGAGGTATGATGCCATTTTAATTCCTGGTTTTTCTCTCCAGGGCCTAGCAGAATGCCTGGGACATGGTAACACTCAGCACATGTTTGTTGAATGAATGAGCAAACCCACACATGCTTATCACATTCAGGAC
This sequence comes from Ailuropoda melanoleuca, assembly GCF_002007445.2. Lineage (NCBI taxonomy): Eukaryota > Metazoa > Chordata > Mammalia > Carnivora > Ursidae > Ailuropoda > Ailuropoda melanoleuca. Next base: position 17,367,783 of record NC_048231.1, on the reverse strand, counting down.
GGTTGGGGAAGCTGTAGAGCTTGACATACTGACTTAGAGCCTGTTGCTCTGCTATCATCATTACCCACCAACAGTTTCTATGTTGTGTGAGGGGTAGGGCTCTCACCCTAACCCCACCCTGGAGGGTATATCCAGAAGATTCTCACCACTGGGCTCCAGGACGCTTTCAGCCTGGTTAGTGCTGGTTCCATTCATCAAGCTGCTCCAGCAATCTACTACATCCAAATGCTCCTGGAGACCATGGGTTGCCTGCCACTCTCTTCCTATTTGCAGGGGGAGGCAGTCCAGGCCACCCCTGCATGTGGAGGGTCCTGTGTCCAAGGCTGCTCCTGCCAACTGGCTCCTGACCCATCCTAGTTCCCTGCCCCTGTGAGCCATCCCTGTAAAAATAACTCTTTAAGACACTTCTCCTCTCCATTCCACTGCCCCTGCCTTGGTTCAGGCCATGCCATCTCTCTTCTGGAATATTCCTATAGTTTCCTAACCTGTGGCCTAAACAGTTTTGAAACATGTCCACAAATCTTTGACACTACTCCTTCTAAAACATGGAGGCTACTCCTCTCCCCTTGAGTGTAGGCTGGACTTACTGACTCACTTCTAACACATGGAATTTGATAGAGGGGCTTTATGTGATGAAGTCATAAAAGCACTTTGGCCTCCCTTTTGTTCTCTCTTGGATCACTGGTTGCGATGTTAGCTGCCATGTTGTGAGTAGCCCTAGGAGAGGCCCACGTGGTGAGGATCTGAAGCCTTCTGCCAACAGCATGTGAGGGAGCCATCTTGAAGAAGACTTTCTAACCTCAGTCAAGGCTTCTGACAGCTTGCACGCACAGGAGAGACCCTAATCCAGAACCACCTCNGAGGGAACAGAGCAGGGGAGTGGGAGAGGAAGAAGCAGGCCCCCAGCAGAGGAGCCCGATGTGGGATTCGATCCTGGAACGCCGGGATCATGGCCTGAGCCGAAGGCAGACGCTCAATGACTGCGCTACCCAGGCGCCCCTGAAGAAGACTTTCTAACCTCAGTCAAGGCTTCTGACAGCTTGCACGCACAGGAGAGACCCTAATCCAGAACCACCTCATTAGGCTGCTCCCAGATTCCCCAACCTCAGAAACTGTCTGGTAATAAATGTTCATTGTTTTGAGCTGTTAATCTTTAGAGTAATATGTTATGCAGCAATAAACCATGAATACTCCATTTTGCATTACCCTCAAACCACTGCCAAAGTCATCTTTCTAAAATGAAAATCTGATCAAGTAATTTTAAAAATTTTTAATTGAAGTATAGGTGACATATAATATTAAATCAGCTTCAGGTGTGCCACATAGTGATTCAACATTTATTATATCCGTTACAAAATGCTCACCACAATAAGTATGTTACAGTATTATTGACTACACAACCCACGCTGTGCTTTTCATCCCCATGACTTGTTTATTTTATAATTGGAAGTACCTCTTAATCCCCATCACCCATTTTGCCCATGATCAAGTAATTTTCTTTCTTTCCTTCTGTTTTCTTTCTTAGAGATTTTTATTTGTGTATTTGACAGGGAGAGAGCACAAGCAAGGGGATCGGCCAGCAGAGGGAGAGGGAGAAGCAGGCCCCCCACTGAGCAGGAAGCCCAACATGGGGCTCAATCCCAGGACCCTGGGATCATGACCTGAGCCAAAGGCAGACGCTTAACTGGCTGAGCCTCCGAGGCGCCCCCAACTAATTTTCCTTCTAAAACCCTGCTGTGGCTCCCCACAACTTTCAAGGTAAAATCCTGACTCCCGGCTTAGCACTCAGGGGCCTCTGTATCGCACGTGGTCTCTCTGCCTAGCTCCAGAGCTGTGTTCCGACGACACGCCTCATGCTCCTTCATGTGGGAACTACTGGTACTTCCTGAACCAGGCCATGCTGTCTTCGGGCCCTCATCCATGTGGTTCTCTCTGCCTGGATTGATGCACATGCCCCTCTTTCTCTAACAAATGAAACAGCTAACTAGCCCACCAACAAAGTTACTAACAAGAATGGCTTGGGCTGGTAGATCTGAGCCCTACCCACCCGTGGGGTCTGTGGCAGATGGATTCTTCTTGGAACCTATGATCCTCACCTCATGGGATTTGAACAAAGAGAATCGAGCCAAAGGGGGAGAGTGCTGAGGGTACCTAGAAATGAGTTCCTGCTCAGAAACCCTTTGTGACTCGTCCCTGAGATAACGAAGAGATACTGGTTGGTTTGGGCGTGCTGACACGTTGCTCTGTAATTGCCCTCAAGTCAGCTCATGTCTGTGCACCTTATTTCCATAATACAAGCTCCGTGGTGAAACCTATTTATTTTACACCTTCTTCCTCCACTCTGCCCATTCCACCCTCTCTTCCGATTGGTGCCCCATACCCAGGGTGGGCCTGCCCCGTGGATGCAGAGGGAGAGCTGGGTGGGGAGGGCTGGGTGGCTTGCTGACTCAAGAAGGAGACCTACCCTCTCTGTTCCCCTACCTGTCACATGCAGCCTCGTTCCCCCCCGTCTTAGGTCCAGTTGCCTAGAAGCAGTGTGAGGTGGGGATTCTTGCACAAGGGAGTTTTGGAGGGAGGGCTCTCGGGTGAAATGGCAAGAGAGCGAGGGGAGCAGGAGCGGGCGGGGAAGATGCTCGGTGTCTCAGCATGTTCCGCTGAGGTGTCCCATCAGCTCTTTCTTCAGGGAGCTCTGGAATATGAATGCTCTGCCTCACAAAAGTGTCACATCTTGAGGCAGGGAGGCTGGCCTTCTGTGTTCCAGTCTTGTTTGGTCATTGCTGAACTGGGATCAGCCCTGGGAAACAGCTAGCATTTCAGGCTGGGCTGCTCCAGTAGGCCAGGGGAGGGGGGCAGTTCTCAGAAGGGGTCCACTGTGAGCATCTCACTCCCTGCTGCTGGTGGTGGGGGTGCCAGCCTGCACAAGGATCTGGGTCACTGTGCCCAGCAACTTGGATGTGCCCCTCCTGGCCTGACACTGCCCCTCTGGGTCCACGGGCACCCAAGTTTCAGGCTGCCAGACGCCCGAGGCTGGGGGTTGGCAGCCCAAAACAGGCCTGCAGTTTGCCCGAGGAACCGTTTACGAAAGAAGGCTTTGTAGTGGGCTGAACAATGCCCCTCCCACGTTCGCATCCACCCAGAACCCCAGAATGCGACCTTATTGGAAACAGGGTCTTTGCAGATGTAGTAAGTTAAGAATCTCCAGGTATAATCATCCTAGATTTAGGACGGGCCCTAAATCCAAGGGCTAGTGTCCTCATACGAAGAGAAGACACACAGAGACACACAGGAAGGAAGGCCATGGGACAACAAGGGTGGAGATTGGAGTGATGAGTCTACATGGCAAGGAATGCTAGGAGCCACCAGAAGTTGGAAGAGGCAAGGAAAGCCCCCACCCCTGGGGCCTTCAGAAGGAATATGGCTCTGCCAGCATCTTGATTTCAGACTGTTGGCTTCTTTTTTGTTTTGTTTTATTTTTGAGATTGATGTATTTATTTATTTATTTATTTGTTTATTTGAGAGAGGCGGAGAGAGAGAACAGAGGGAGAGTGAGAGGGAGAAGCAGGCTCCCCAGTGAGCAGAAAGCCAGATGCAGGGCTCGATCTCAGGACCCTGAGATCATGACCCGAGCCAAAGACAGACGCTTAACCCACTGAGCCATCCGGGCGCCCCAGACTGTTGGCTTCTTGAACTTTGAAAGAGTATATTTCTGTTGTCCTAAGCCACACAGTTCGTGGCCATGGCAGCCCTCGGAGACAAATGCAGGCCCTCAGGCCGTGCGGTGGCACACCGCACACAGGCTGGGAGGCTCCCTGCCACTAATGTCATGAGAGACCTGGGCAATCATTCTCCTTCTTTGAGCCTTACTTTCCTCATGTGTCTACACTAGAGAGAGTAGACAACCGTCCAGTCCTAAATCTGGCAGGGCGTGAGGCTCACCTGAGACTCCCAGGCTGAGAAGCTTTAAAGACACACGATTCCCGGGGCCCCTCTATTACCCTGGGTAGGGGGTGTGGCCCCAGGCCCGTCTCAGGTGACTGACGAACCAGGCAGACACCTGCCCCTGTGTCCCCATCTGGGCGTCCCTGGCAAGAGCAGTTTTCTGAGGAACCTTCCAGCTCTAAGTTTATGAGGAAAGCTCCCGAGGAAAGCACATGAGCACGGGGTAGCTGGCTGCAGGTTCTGTTGTTAGAACAGAACAAGTTAAGTGCAGGGGGCTCGTGTGGTGCCTTCTCAATGGTGTGAAAGCAATGGGGCTGATCTACACAAAAGTGCCCGTGGATGCACAGAACATCCTAGAAGGGAGAGTAGGAGCCGTTGTCTCTGAAGTGGGGCCCTGGGGCTGGTGGGCTGCACCTATCCTTCCTATTGTCTACTCTGCATAGGTTTTGAATTTTTTTTTTTAAGATTTATTTATTTATTTTAGAGAGAGAGTGTGTGTGTGAGAGCTGGGGGGAGAGGCCAAAGGAGAGGGAGAAAGAAAATCTCAAGCCGACTCTCTGCTGAGCATGGAGCCCCACGCAGGCCGATCTCGATCTCACCACCCTGATATCGTGACCTGAGCTGAAATCAAGAGTCAGACACTTAACCGACTGAGCCACCAGGGAGCCCCTGTAGGTTTTCAGTTTTTTACCTTCTGCATGTATAACTTAAAAAAAATCAACATGTTTTAAAACAGAGAGAAAAATGCTCTGATGCTTGGAAATAAACATGGAAAAAAGAGAAAGGGGTTTCTTTGCTCCTCCCTTTCCCTACATGGCCAACCCCGTCGGCAGTTCCCCTGCATGTCTATTGGCCTCCTCCAGCACCCAGTGCCCATCAGGGTGGGGTGCTAAGGGTGGAGGTGGGCTCGGCACCCCCAGAGCCTGGAAGCTAGGGCTGGCGGATTCAGGGCACAAGCCATCACGAGTCGGCAGCAGAGGCTGAAAGCTGGCCACACAAAGCAACACACAGAGGCCTCCTGGAGGAGTTGTGTGCTTAATTTCATAGCACAAAGCCTTGCCCTCGATTTTTTTTTTTTTAATTAGCTAAATCGCCAAATGAGTAGTGGAGACAGAAACCCCCACAGGTTCCAGGGGAGCAGAGAGNGGCAGGGGTGAAGTTCTGAGCTGGGCAGCTGACAGCTGAGGTTGGGGCGGGGGCGGGCGGGGAGCTGACCAGGGTCAGGTGTGGCACTGGGTCGTGGGAACGGAGCGTTTTGCGCCTCCTGGGCACCAGCTCTCTAAGTGACACATATTAACATAATATGTTGACATGAGGGTTTCTAAGACCAAGATGAAAACGCATCTGGAGTGGAGCTTCTCCAACTCTCTGCGGTCAAGGGCCGATTGTTTTCTTAATGTCCAGTCAATGACGGGCCATTTCTTTTGTGAAATATAACACAAGAGAATTGCTGGAAAAAAAGGAAATGAACAAAGGACGTAACATACAAGCCAAAAATTTTTTTTATTAGATTCAAGGGACATAAAACAACTCTGTCGAGTTGCTATGAAAGTATCTAAATGCTTGGGGACAAGTCCAGTACTTATCTCATCCTGGATCTGAGCACGCAGCTTGCACAGGGGGCTGGACCACACTTCGAGTAGCCCTGCTCCAGAGGGAGCCTCTGTGAGCAAGAGAGTGAGAGCTTCAGAGAAGATGATGGCCAAAGAGTGGGGCCTTGAGCACTGTGTCCCAACCACCCCCTTCCCGGCCTCCACCCCTTCTGGGCTTCTCCCACATCCTGGTCGGGGACACTCCTGGGAGGAGAAGGCCCTGGGGAGGCAGGCAGGCCAAGCTGGGATCAGTGGTGTCCTGGCATGTTCATTCATCAGAAGGCCTACATATTGTGTTATTTAAGTGCTTGTTCAACATTTGTTTGGAGGAGAGGCTGAGCGCTGCCTGGGGTGCAGAGCTGGAGGACGGGAGGCTGGTGGATGTTCCAGATTCTCCCCGAGTCTCCTAGGTAGTTTGGCCCTGCTCCAGTTGCTGACCCCTGTTCCCCCACAAACGCCCTGCCAGTGACCAGACCATCCTCTTTGGAAAGAGGCTCAGTAAACAGCGCTGGCTGGAGTATATTCCTCGGTGAAAGTGTCTCTCTACCCCTATAGGCAGTTTCTCGCCGTGGGTCCCATGCGCTCCTGAGGAAGGCCTCCAGCCCCTCCAGGAAAGGTGCTGGAGAAAGCGGCTCTCTCAGTCCTGTTAGGACCGGCGATGGTTTAGCACCCAGCATGTGAGCCTCCTCCTGGCTTTATCTGGACAGCTGCCCAGCAGGCTTCCTTTAATGAGCTCTGTGAGGGAGCAGGTTATTAACCTGTTTCCCTGCTGCGATGGGGCAATGGTAATAAGAATAAAAATAACTACCTTCTCCGACTCGGAGCTGGGCACCAGGCTCAGCACCTTACGTGCGCAATCTCCTTTCAGTCTCTCAGCCCTGGGCGGGGGTTTGTGGGCCCTGCTCTCATTCTATAGATGAGCAGACTGTGGCTCAAAGGTTTAAGCAACTGCTGAGGTCACACAGGTGGAGCTGGGAGAGACAGGGAAAGCTGAGTCCGTCCTGCTCTGAGCCCACGTTCTGCACCAGGGCGTGGGGTCCTCGAACAAGTGGTGGGGAAGAAAAGCCCAGAGTGGGACCTAGGTGTTTGTCTGCAAGGAGCCGGGGCCAGTGAAGGGTACAGAAAGCTGAGTGGCGGGGTGTGGGGAGGGGGCGGGGCTGAGAGCAACCTGCAGCTTCTCCATCCCCTTGGAAGAGGACGGGGGTGGGGGGCAGCCCTCAGCTCTCCTGCCACACTTCACGCTCTGGCTCTGGGCTCAGGGGACGCTGGCAGGTGCCCATGGCTCAGCCTGGCTTCTGCGGTGCTTTCCACTCGGCCCTCTCGCGGGGCTATGAGGTGCCAGGCAGGGGCCAGCTGGTGACTTTACCCTGGGATGCTCCACGGCTGTCCTGCTGCAAGATGATGAATCAACTTGGGGCTTTTTTAAAGGTTAAGAAAGGAAATGCTTTGGGGGATATGATCGGGCAAGACTAATGACCTCTTCCTTGGCCCCTTTTCCCAGCAAGACCCCGGAGAGAGAAGTTCTTCGGGTCAGCGGGAAAGAAGGCAGCTGCACTAAGACAGCCACCATCTGGCTGGGTGTGGGATGGGGCGCTCTGCCTGGACTTTCTCACGTCTTCCTAGTGGCACTGAATCCTTAGCAGGGCAGACACTAGAAGCCACACTTAGGTTTGGATCAAAAGTAGAGGGCCTGGTGCTCTGCTTTCTGGCTGTAGCTCTGGGAGGTCCTGCAGCCCCAGAGATTTAGTGACAGCTTCACGGGGTCCCGGGCGGCTTTACCGGGAGTCCCCACCTGCTCCGTATGAGACACACCCCAAGGTTTTTCTGCGTGAACAAGGATCAAACAAAGGTGAGGCTAAGGGCTGGAGGGCCCTGATGAGGGAGACAGGCCACAGGATGGAGCCCGAGTCCACAGGGGGCAGATCCTACACTGAGCCACGAGCCCCAAAACACCAACCCTGGAGAATCAGCCCCAGACAGGAGGAGAATAGGAGGGAAATCCTGATTTTAATGGAGTTTAAACAAGAAACAACTCAGAGGTCATTGCAGTGACTAAGTTTATCTGGAAGTTATCAGATTAAATGTGATCTGAGATAATATGGAGGCGAATGTAGCTTAGGATAAAAATTAAGCTGAATAATGAGAAAAAGAAAACGTACATGGTTGTGTGTCAAAGTGTTAGGAATGTGGAATAATGTCCCTGGAAAACTGAGGCCAGCCTTCTCCAGGAATCCTGGAGGCTGAGCTTTCCCCCATCAGCCCCAGGACAGCAGTCCTGGCCTCCCTGTGGATAATCAGAAGCAAAGGGACCTTCTGAGGTGATAAGCTAAGGATTGCCCCATGGTTGTTTCCTGCAAGGTGTAGGGGAGCCTCTCTGGCCCCCAGGGGAAGGAGAGAGCAACAAGCCCATGGGCAAAGCTGCGGTAAATACGTCCCTCAGTAACACACACCTCATGGCGGATCCCGGGGAGAAACTTCACGCATCACTACACTTCAGAACCTCGTTAAGATGCCACGTCAGCTCGATATGCACAAATCATGGGCGTCACGGGCAATCTATGGGTTATAAAGCATAATCGACAAATGCCTCACAGGAACCCACCGCTCACTTGAGGACCGCACACAGCATTTACTCCTCACCATGACCTCTGAGGTCCCATTTCACAGATGAAGAAACAGAGGCTCAGTGAAGTCAAGGTCACAGAAACCAGTGAGTGGCTGAGTCAGAATTTATCTCCTGTTGGTCTGTACCCTTCCTCCTCCCTCGGCTCCCTCACTAGGGGGTCAGAGGTCCCTGCCCAGGCCCTCTATGCCCTCATTTTCTGGAGGTCTGTATGCTCACCCCCTCTCCGATGTGTCTGCACCCTGCTGAATCACAGAGCTTGAAGGGACCCCCCCATGCTGAGCTGAGTCACCCCGCCTCGGGGCACCCTCCAGCATCAGGACAGCAGCGGAGCCCACATGGTCTCACTCTGCACCCCTCAGAAGCCACATGGGGGCACCAGGACTGGCAAGAGTTGAAAACACCCGTTTTGTCAGCCATTTCCAGGCTGAACACAAAAAGCTGCTCCTGGCCACAGAGAAAGGAAGGCTGGGGCTCGATCATGCGTTGGTAAGTGACCTGGCCAGGTATCCAGAAGCTAAAGGCTGGTCCCTATCATTTGATTGCTCTCATCCCCTCCCCCACCCCAGGTAAATGGGTGCCAATTGTACCTGGCAAGCCAGGGGTTCGGGTCACAAAAAGGGAGGGAAGTGTGGTGCTTACCCTCCCAAGAGACCTGTTCTAAAGGGCGAGGTGGGGAGGGGCGCCTGGGTGGCTCAGTCGGTTAAGTGTCTCCCTTCGGCTCAGGTCATGATTCCGGGGGTCCTGGGATCAAGCCCAGCATCGGGCTCCCTGCTCAGTGAGGGGCCTGCTTTTCCCTCTCCCTCTGCTGCTCCCCCTGCTTGTGCTCTCGCTCCCTGTTAAACAAATAAATAGATAAAATCTTAAAAATAAATAAATAAAGGGCGAGGGAGCTCTTTTACCCTTGGCTCCTCTGGCTAACATGTAACTGGTACAGCAGTGAAATGCTTGCATTCCGGTTGGTAACTAACTGCCCACCCCCCCAGCTCCAAACTCTCCCACTACTGTCCCAGTCACTCTCCCTGGGAACCTGAGGACCTCTCCCAGACCCCACTACTATAGGGATGTCTCTGTGACCTCCGGGACCTTGAGCCTGTGCCAAGGACAATGCCTATTCTGAGTGCTGAGGCTGTGCTGATGAGCTTGTTAAAATATTTGAGTAGCACCCTTATAGGATCTATTGTCTGTGTTGAGGAAACACCATTTTGAGTGAAGTTAGGGACTCTGACTTTTAAGCTCTGTCACCAGTCAGCCATGTGACCTTGGACTACACACAGTCCTTCTCCTCTCTGGGTCTCAGTTTCTCTATCTGTAAAGCGAGGACACTGGACAGGGGAGCTCTAAAGGCTTTGATAGAACCCTGTGATTCCACCTTCTCTCCAAAGCATGTGTGTACGTGTGTGTTGGGGGGGTGGGGGGTGGCAAATCCCCAGTTTCCTCACCACCAAGCCTCATCTCCAAGAGTGACAAGGCCTGCTGCCTTCCATACCTTCAAGCTTTAAAACGAGGTGACCTGTGGTTTGATGGTCCCTGAGCCCCTTTCTATGTCTCCTCCCCCCTCTAACCCTGGGCAATTCAGCATGGGCCTCAGATCCTCCGCATGCCTTGCAGGCTTCCCCAGCAGAGCAGGGCAGGGCTCCTTACCTCTGAGCAGCCCCGCCTTCTCTCTTCTCCCCCAATGCCTGTCCCAGGCTCAGCCCTGCCTGATCCCTGCTTGGGAGGCCCCAGGAGCACAAAGACCAGAGGATCCCAAAGTGCAGGCTCAGATGAGGGTGGGACCAGAGGGCCATGACCAACATGAGGAGTGCTGGTGTGGGGCAGCGGGAGGGGAAGGCATTGGAGGGGAGGAGGCGGCCCCTTCCCCCACCCTGCTGAGTGGACTGTCACAGGGTGCTGGTGGAGACGGAACTCCTAGCTCCCCTGTTTCCTGAGAGCTGGGCAAGCCAGGTGGTCCTGCTCTCACCTTTGCATCACAAGGCCCAAGTCCCATGGGCCAGGAGGCAATGGGCTTTCCTGTGGAAGGAGGTGGCAAATTATGTCTGGCCCTGTCAGGGGAGTGGATCTGTGATTTGCACCCAGGGAGCAAGGGAGCCCTAACAGATGAATTCCTGTGGATGTGGGAGCTTTCCCCACTCAAAGGGAATGCTTCTGCTCTGTGGGTTAGCTGCATTACTTGGGCTGTAAAATGCAGATCCTTGGGGCTTAAGATGGAAGGAGAAGGGCTTATTCCTGCACTTTTCACAGGCTCCCCTCCCCCTCTGATTCCGATGCACACCAAGGTTTGAGAACTTTGGAGAAGCGAACATGTGCTCTAAAAAGCTTTCCAATCTTCTCCCCCCTAGGACATCCAGACAGAGATCTGTCTTTGCAGCTACAACCTGGAATTCTCTAATCTTGCAGAGTCCACAGGGCCTGTTACCTCCTGCTTCCCTCTCAGCTCAGGGAGGACCCCGGCCGCCCAGCAAAGCTGGTTCCAACTGTGGCCTCACACCCCAGCGCTGAGTCCGGCAGGGCCAGCCCGTGCCAGCTCCTCCTGGTCCCGTCCGCGGGAGTCGCGCGGTCCTCACTACAACCTCAAGGTGCCCTGCTTCTCATGGTACGTAGGGTTGGCTCCGCGTCCGTGTTCCTTTGGAATTCCCATCTGGTCTTCTCCAGGGGTGATTAGAAGCTGCCTCGAGGAAGATTCCTAACCCCAGCGGCATGTACCCCCGGGAAGTTCGGGGATGGTCCACAGAGGGTCAGCAGACCCCCTGAAATTGTATGCAAAATTGGGGGAGGGTGCATTTTTCTGGGACAAATACATAGTTTTCATCAGATTCTCAAAAGCGTCTGTGTCCCAGAGCATATTAAGAGAATTGTTAAGAACAGGGACTTTCTCCTGGACAACTCTGTGCTTCCCGAGGTGTCCCTCGCCGTGGAGTTCCTCGTAGGACACATGTAATCATGACGTTGGCTGGGTTCGTTTCTGGAGGGGTGATGGTTTCCACCGTCTCGATGCGCTGAGACAGGAAGGGCCATCGCCATGCGAAGAAGAGAGCAGAACTCTTTCTTTTCGAAATATCTCTAAGTCATCTCGGAGAGTAAACACACCACACCTGGGCTTTCACCCAAGATGGGAAGGTGTGGGGAGCGGGGGCACAAGAAAGAGGCCCATGGCCAGGTCTCCCATTTCATTCACGGAAAGAAGGGGAAATCTGCCAACCTTATGGTTCGTGTTTTGCACTCACTTTTCACCCTGCGCAGCAGCGGATGTTGTCCTTGTCTCTAGAAGCTGCTATGTGTAGAAGGACATACTACACGGGAGAGACTGGAACATGGACAGAGGGGGGTAGAGGGGATCTGTCAGGTGGGCTTCCACGTGGGTCATGTTTGAGACAGGGGACGAATATGAAATGTCTTGGGTGCTGAAGGATCAAGGACTGGAGCCCTCGTGTGAATGGATGGAGGGGTGTGCGGCCCGGGCAAGGGGAAGGGTTCTGGAGCCAGGCTAAGCTGGTAGGCATGTAGCAGGATCCCAGCTTCAGCCCAAGACATGTCTGTGCAGGAAGGCCTTCTAGAAATATGTTTGCAGGAGCAGTGGAGGGGTGTGTCGGATTTGACTCATCTCCAGGGAGAGGGGCAGTCCCCGTATGCTAGGCCCTAGAGGCCTCTAGGGCTAGTGGTCATTCTGGGTGCCATCAGCGAGCGTGGCGAGGATTCCTCTCACACTTGAGCCATGTGGAAACCTGAGGCAGACATAGAGGGGTGTGGAAAATTACAACAGGAAGAATTCACTTATTAAAAACGGTTTGTGTCCCTAAGAGCACAAGGAGTCTTGTTTCGGGGGCTTTGACAGAGCGAGGCACAGCAAGGAGAGACTATCTCCCCCTGCAACCGTCTGTGTGGACAGCCACATGATTGTGACTCAGAATCGGGACAGAACAAGTGTCAAGGGTGCCCACAGAGTTAACCCACAAGTGCCACACGGTGACAAACTGGCCTGGTCTGCAAATGAATGCAAGATGGCCAGAAGTTTCCAGGAGTTGTTGGTAAGACTTAGGGGGCACTTTGCAGAGGCCTTGGGTTCTGCATTAGTGACTAGAAGTGAGTATCAGGAAGACCAGGTGACAGGTGGGAGTGGTCAGCAGGTGTGTGTGTGTGTGTGTGTGTGTATGTGTGTGAGATCGGATGTGTAGAGCTCATGGCTGGAGGTCTGAGACCAAGGGTCAGGCCTCAGGCAGGAACAGAGGTCACACCAGGAGATGTGCACAATTAAGGGGTAGATCAGCTTAGGGAAACTGAGTCAGGGAGCTATATGAGGCCTCTGAGAAGCAGGGGACGTGGGGGCGGGAGGTCAGAGGCTAGGCCATGGTGGCAGAGGGTCGTCTGGTCAGACGGGAAGAACTGGCAGAGTTGTTTTCTGGGCTAACCAGAGGACTGTGCTTTGCATTCAGACCCTCAAAGGCCCTGGGGATATGAAGGCTCGTCCAGGGGACCCCATTCATTATTAAAGGAGATGAATGAAGATTTGTGTTCCACAGCTCGTGCAAATTTGCTACACCCGGGAGGAGTTAAAATACCTTTGGATTCTTTCAACAATGGAAGGAATTCCAATCAGGCCTCCAGGGAGGGAAACCCAGGCTCCTCTGTGTTGGTGATCAGAGCTGCAGCTGGGCCTGGGGAGCTCTCCGAGGACACATTCACATCCCCTCTAGCTTGATAACACCGAGTCTGAGAACCAGGCCTGGAGCGGGCACCGGGCAGTTGGAACATAGGGGAAGTAGCTGGGTTGGGGGGCGGAGTTATACCACGGAAAGGGGCAAGACCTGTTGACTGAGGACTTCCCTACAGCCAGCCACCCTTCCCCCATCATCCTTATTGAGGTCTGTGTTCACAGGGCCCCCAGCAGGGGGCTGTTAACTCTCCCCTTACAGGTGGGGGGTGTCAAGTGTTTGGCCCAAGGCCCTGAGGTCAGCAAGTGGCCAAGCTGAGATCTGAGTCCACAGCTTTCCTTGGCCTGTCCAGGGAGGCCCCCCAAGAAGCTGGTAGCAGGAGCCTTGCTCTGTCCAGACACTTAGTTGTCGACCTCAGCCAGCATGTGGGTGCTTCAGCTTTCCTGTCTGCGAAAGTGGGAGGGCAGCCCCCCAGGGAGCCACAGGGCCAGCCTGAGCCTGGAGAAGGAAGGGGGAGGAAGGTGGAGACTGGCGTGTGGTTGTGAGCCTTGGGACCCAGGCCCAAGGCAGGAAAGCCTGTCCAGGACATGAGTCTGAAATAGGTAAGTTCACCTACCCTTCTGCCTGTCCTTCCTCCCTTGCAAAAGCAAGTCTTCACCACCAATGTCACTGAAGACCTCCCTCGCCCTCTTGGGGTTTTACTTGAGGCTGGCCCAGCACAAACTTCCCACAAGTGTGAAGGATGAAAGCCTGATGGGAGGCCCGCCCCTCTCCTGCCCTCTCCTGGCCTCCCAGGGCAGTTTGCGTTTTCCTGGGAGGGGATTAGCAGCCTGGGATCCAGGGAGATGCCAAGGAGGGAGTCTCCAGTGGCCCAGATCTCGCCCTCAGGGACAGAAGGTGGGGGTGTTGAGACAGGCTCTGCCCTGGCTCTTGCCTAGCCTGGCCAGTCTTGCCAGGGAGGGCAGACTTCCCTGGGCCTGGCTTCTGAGAGCCAGGCCAGGCTCCAGGCTGGGCCCTAAGCAGATCCCTGAGTCTCCCTCATTCCCCCCACAACACACCCAGGGTTGGGCTCCCTCTCCACCTTCTTCTGGGGACCCTGGATTCTCCCCAGCCCTGGCCCAGGACCCAGAGCTGCTCCCCTCCTGCCAGCTCTTTCCCGGCACCATCTGACCCTGGACCGGCTGTGAGTGAGGTGGGGAGGCTGCAGGAGCTGCTGGCCAGCCTCTGGGAGGTGGAAACTAGCAGTCTGCCTGGACCGAGCAGGCAGGCTCAGGCTGGGGGCGGGGGGGTGGGGAGCGGCAAGGCCTGCAGGCCCCGGCAGCATTCTGGAGGAATTTCTGAATTACTTCCTGGCTGGAGACCAGAGGCTGGAGCAGGCCTGGGCTGGCCCAGCTGGCTGAGGACCTTGAGGAGTCTTTCTCCTGGCTCTGAGGCCTAACCACCTCCCACCTCTTCCCCCCACTCCCTTCTGCCTGCCTGCCTCACCGCTGAAGCCTCCTGCAATGGTGAGTGCCAGCTGAGGGGTTCACCCGTGTTCCGCACGACCCCATTTGTGGAAGAGGTAGCCAGGGCCTAAGGAGGAGGGGCTGGTCTTCCCCTGGCCCTTGCCCTTCTTTCTTCTTGGCCTTTTGGGCGACCTGTTGAAGTCAGGGCTGCTCGTGATCTCTCTGCTCTTCTGAAAACACACATTCCATCTGTCCAAGAGAGGAGGCCACTCCAGTTTCCATGTCTTCATTGAGTTGTTGGGGAGAGGATGGTGGGGTGGCTGTCCCCATACCCTCCAATGCGGTTTCCCAGATGGGAAGGCCCTTTGTATATAAACGTCTTCTCCCTCAGACAGGACCAGCTATGTAATTTGCAGGGTCCTTTGTTAAAAAATAATCAAGAATTTTAAGACAGTGACAAGAGACCATGAAACCACGCCCCAGGCCCTTCTGAGTACGGGGCCCGTGTGACCGCACACGTTGCACCCATAAAACCAGCCCCGCTCCCAGAGCACCCTTGGCCCTCTTTGGCCCCTCCCTGGACCAGAGCATGTCTTTGGCTGGAAGGCAGGTCTGAGCAGACGTCCACCCACTCTGCTCCTTTATAGCTTGCCCTGTCCTTAGTGATGGTGTTCAACGTCCTACACTCGTGTTCCTCCTGGGGAAACTGAGGCAGCAAGGAGACTGGGGCCTCATGATCCCACGAGGTACTGCCCGTCTCAGACAGCAAGGTGAGGGCTTGGCAGTGACGGCTGGGCCCAGGGGCTCCCCTTAGCTGCCCGTGTGGTGTGCCAGCCCCAGACCTCTGGGTGGGAGCTCAGGTGTCCAAGTTCCTGCCCTGGCTTTCTGTTCCCCACAAGTGTCATTCTCCCTGAGTGGCGGAAGTGGGGGGAGAGCGGGGCTGCTCTGCCAGCTCCGGACCAGGCCTCTGTGCAGCCAAGCCTGGTTGCTATGTTCTTTGTCACCACTGCTCAGCGGCTCACTCAGCTGCCACCTGGCAGGGGGACTGCGCTTGGGGCTGTGGAGTCCCCTGAGCCAGAGGAATGGTGGGGCCTGGGGCCAGGAGTGTACTGACTCGGGAATTTTGTTTTGACTCCAGTAGCCGAAGCTCAGCTGAGGTCAGGGGAAGCAGGCGGGCCCTGCCCGGGCCCTGGGGCCTGCCTGTCCAGTTGCACGGAAAGGCCAGGCCAGAGGGCAGGAGGGCCAGAACCGAACAGCGCAGCTCTGCCCCGGCAGGCCCCTGCGGCACAAGCCCGTGCGAGACCCTTCTTTCTCCGTAGCGGCATTGCCAGGCTTCCAGGCCCGCCGCTGCCTCCTGATGGTAACGGCCGCCACCCTGCCCACAAGGAAGCCCCTAGTCAGAGCCCTGCGAGGGGCGTTCGTGGCCTATGGGCAGTGGCCCATTTCGGCTCCCAAAAGCCACAGGAGGTGGGTCCTGTTGTCCCAGTAATGAGAGTCTGATGGGCTGAATGAGTGCTGCAGTCCCCGCGGCGGCCACGTCGTCCCCGGACACTCTTCCTTGGCGGCAGGCGGTCCTTGCCACGGCCGTGTTTGGGGAGCCCTCTGCTTCTGTGCGCCTCCCAGATTGGGGTTCAAGCTCCATGTCACTGAGCAGGGCTGCTGTTTGAATTCACATCTGGCCAATCGCCACGCCAAAGACTGCAGCCCCGGTACAGCACACAGTGCCCAGCACATCGTGGGACCGCCGCGGATGATGAGGGGAAGGAGGGAGGGGAGGAGGTCACCGAGCGTGCATTCCAGCACAGCCCAGCCTGACATGAAGCCTGTGCCCCTAACCACTGGATGGCCCTAGCTCCTTCTCACCGGAGGCTCTCCTGACATCCTTCTGCCAGGTTAATGCGGGTCCCTGTCACAGACCCGAAGGGGGCAGGCTTGAGCCTGGCATCGTGGAAGGAGCTCGGGACGAGGAGGAAAACGCCTTGTCACCCTCTCAACTCCCAGTCAGAGGTCCTTAGCACTGAGGTTTCAGGAAGACCCCTCCTTCAGGGGACACCCCCACTGGGCCAGTTTGTTCCTGGCTAACTTCTTGCCTCTCCGGCCCTGTGAGGCAAGGGTCTTGGGAGCTGGAAGAGTCTATCTCTGTGGGGGCTGGGTAGGAGGGTGGGTGTCAATAGAGAGGCCTCTTCTAGAAGAAACACCTGCGTTTACAGCATGCTTCCAATCTGGCCCCATGGAGCAATTCCCAGGCCTCCGTTCCCCATGCACTTGGCATATCTGCTTCCTAGTGGTGCTGGAGCTGCAGCCTCTGGGCCAACACTTCCGTCATCCGCGGCATCTGTGGGCGTTCACCCCAGACGTGTTTGCACACGGGCACCGCCAGGCTGCTGGGGTGCAGTGTGTCTGCTGGGGCAGCTCTCAGGAAACCCAACAGCTGGGCTGCTGAGAGCCAGGATCCCCTCACTTTGTCTTCCATTCTCTAAATGTCCTCAAATATCTCTGAGCCCCTACTCTGTCCCAGGCATGTTGCTAAGCCTGGAGATCATAGATGGAACCACAGCCCCAGACTCAGGGGGCTCCCGGTCCTGTAGGGCAGGGCCACGTGTCTCCAGACGGTGGACACACAGTGATAGTGTGGACAGGAAGCGTGGGGAGGGTGGTCTGTATCTCCTCGGATGCTTTGGTGCAAGTAACAGAACTCAACTCAAAAAAGCCTGGGCAGAAAGACATTTACTGGTTCACTTCACAGGGCAGGTGTGAAGCAGGGTTGCCTAGCAACTTAGTGATGTCGTTGAAGTCAGGCTCATCCCCATCTTTCTGTCCTGCCATCCTCAGCATTTCTGGTGACGCCACCTCCGGCCCATGTGGTGGATATGGCACCCTCCCACAATCCTGTCCAGAAGCAGAGTGGAAGGGCAGGCTCTCCCTGTGGCTGTTCCTTCTAGCAAGGAGGAAGGATTTTCCCACAAGCCCGTACTGGCCTGCCCTTCACATTGCACAGGAGGCCGGGAGAGCGGCAGGCGGGCATTCTCAGCTCTCTCTGGAAGACAGGGAGGAGCACCTGTCCCCTGCCTCATTTAGTCTCAGTTTGTTCACACTGCTACCATGGAAGAGTATGGACTGGGTGGCACATAAGCAGCAGAGGCTTATCTCTCCGCGGCTCCACAGGCTGGAAGGATAAGGTGCCCGTGGATTGATGGGGTGAGGACCTGCTTCCTGGTGCGCAGATGGCCATCTGCTCTGTCCTCACGTGGGGAGGGCCAAGGGAGCCAGCTCTCTGGGGCTTCTTTCAGGAGGGCCTTATTCCCCTGCACGAGGGCTCTACCTCATGAGCTAATCACACCCCAAAGGCCCATCTCCTAATGCCATCACCTCGGGGGTTCGGATTTAAAGACACGAATTAGGGAGTGAGGCACAAACATTCCGTCTACAGCAAGGCTCCTGTGTGCATCGCAGGTGTTTGTCAGCATCCTCAGCCTCTCCCTGCTCGATGCACCCTTCCCCAGGCTATGCCAACCGAAAACCATCTCCAGCCATGACCAAATGTCCTTTCGGGGACGCGGGATCACCCCCTTGTTGAGAACCACGGGTCTAGTCTTCTTTAAGTCATTCCCCTGACTGAAATGAGCTCAAATACCACTTCTTACCTGCCTGAAATTGTCACTGCCCCCACCCCCAGCCATGACCCTCCCAAACCTCCTTCCCCAGCTCATTTCCCCCCATAGCACTTAACATCTTCTCACATGCTGTAGGACTCACTTATTGGTTGTATATTGATTATATATTGTTTGTGGTCAGTCTCTTCTTGCTGGAGTGTAAACTCCATGTAAGAGATGGGTTTGGTTTTATTCACTGATGTATCCCAAACCTACCCACAATAGCACTGGACACAGGGGAAGCTCTTAATAAATGTTTATTGAATTTAATTGAAGTCACTTACACTTTAGTATAAACTGAAGTGCATAATCGCTCTCCCTAACCACCCCCCCTCCAACCCTCAGACTTGTATTCCCCACTGATTTTAAGATTAGGTAATTTCCTGTATCACAGTGCGCTTAGGAAAGGCATTTTGGGGGCTGTGAGTTTTACAATCTTGAAATAATGGCAGGTGGGTGGAGGACCCACTGTGAAGCCAGGACTCAAGGAGGGAGAAGGCAGAGGGGATAGAGGGGGCAGGTTCCGGGGTGTGGCAGAGAGGGAAGGAACAGCGGCCTGCCACGCACATGGTCATGGTGTGACTACAGCTGGCTGTTCCAAGGACAGTGGTGGTGGGAGAGGCGTGGAGACCTAGAGAGGCAGCTCGCTCGAGCTGTGTCTTTCTTGCATGTTTTCATGGCAGGATGGACTCAGGAGGCAGGCTGGACTCCTTATTCGGAGGCACCTGGTCACTGCTGGAGGAGATACAGGGACCCTAAAGAAGCTGAAGAGGCTGGAGCTGCAGGGACCCTCCCTCAGTGAGACCCTCTACCAAGGCCCGGGTCGATCTGACGTTCAGGCTGCTATGGGCTTTTAGAAAATGTGCCTTTTGTTGTGACTTTTTCCTCATTCTAAATAAATATCCACTTACCTCATATTGTATTTGTAAATGTATATTTTGTGAAGCGGTCCCCCAGATCGTACAGCTCAGCTCCCACAGAACCTGGGCCTGCCCCTGGGCAGAGAAGCTTGCTCTCCAGGCAGGCTGAGTTCTGGCCCACGCTCCTCTGCAATGACCAGTGTCGCTGAAGCCACTAGCACTGCGGCCCTTTTTGGGCATCTGAATTTGATTTCCTGGAGCCAGTCTGGGGTCCTGTTTTCTTTTTCTGCCCGCCCCCACCCCCACCCCAGGCTTTAAAGAGCCGAAGCTTTCCGGAGGGGGAGAACTTGTGTGGGGTTGGAGCGCCCTCTGCTGGGAATTCTCAGGTACAGCCAGGAGAGGTACAAGCCGGGAGTGGCTGTGGTTGAGTTTGGTCTTAAAGTTGCCCGCAATAAAGCAGGTGGATCTGGGGGTTAGTACGCAGATAAGCCCCTCTTGTTGGGCACAGACACCCTCTTACTGGTCATGGACATATTTGAGCACGCACATTATGTGTCTATAATTTAAACGTGAGAACGCATTCGCGCACACGTTTCCTTTTCCATCGCACCTGGGGCTGAAGGGGCACCACCACCAGAGTGAGCGTTGGACTCCACAGGTTAAGCGCTCCATCACCTAGACGACTTCAGATGCCGGTTGCAAGGGGGTTCCCCAGGATATCTGTACTTCTGACCCGCCAGCTACAACGTGGGGGTTTCCCAGGGCCCCCTCAGGTTTGATAATTCACTGGAACTACTCACAGAACTCACTGAAAGTGCTATACTTATGATTACAGTTTTATTATAAAGGCTCTGGCTCAGCGGCAGGCAAATGAAGATGTGTGCAGGGCGAGATCTCAAAGGCGGTGCGAAGCTTCCCCTCCCAGCAAGCTCCTCTGAGCCTCACCGTCCAGAGTTTTCACCGGAGTTTCATGAGGTAGGAATGATTGAACACATCATTTGAACTCAATCTCCAACCCCCTCTCCCATTGGCTGAAAGTCCCAACCTCTACTCCCTGATTGGTCATTCTGGCTACCAGCAGGCCTAAGCTATCTAGGCACCCACCCTGGGTCACCTCTTTAGCACAACAAAGACACTCCTGTCGCTCAGGAAATCTCTCGGGTGTTTGTTTGTTTGTTTGTTTGTTTGTTTGTTTGTTTTAGAGCGAGAGGTGCGGGGAGGGGCAGAGGGAGAAGGAGAGGGAGTCTCAAGCAGATTCGTGTTGAGGGCAGAGCCTGACAGGGGGCTGAATCACGACGCTGAGATCACAACCTGAGCTGAAACCATGAGTTGGATGCTTAACTCACTGCACCCCCCAACCGCCCCCCCCAAGGGTTTTTAAAGTTGGTAGCAGGAACTGGGAAAAAGACCCCGTATGTTCTTGATACCGCACACATGGACACACTCAGAAGAGTTCCGTCTTCTTCATCCTGGCCACCGCGGCAGCCGGCTCAGCCAGCCCCACTCCAGCTCACCCACAGACTCCCTAAGGTGGGGGCCGAACAGCCAAAGTAGCCCGCCCAGGGCCGCACCACCGACCCTCCTTAAAAGGCAAACCACTGGGCCTCAAGGTGGGCCTCCCAGCGCCCTGGTGCCCCTCCCCCTCCAGGACATCTGCTTCCTGAAGGAGAAATGTTCCCTTCCTGTAGTTCAAGGCCATTGGTCTGCAGCCAGTGTCTAGGATGCAGGCTTGCCTTGCCAATCATTGTTTGATTTTGTTGAACACAAAACACATCAAAACAAACCCAATCCCAAGCCCCTGCTTGGCAAGGCAGCCTGGTCCCCTGAGGACACGGCAGCTGTCACCACGGCCGCACAGCCCAGGCTGCCGCTCACACCGCTGACCTGCTGGCTCTGTGTCCTCAACAGCCCCGGCAGCGTCGCCACCGGTCCGAGGGCTCTGCCAGCTGCAGTGCTGCAGCTCTTAGAATTCACTGTGTTCGTTGGTGCTTTGGGCTGCCGGCTCCTGCACATGGCTCGGAGAGTCGGTGTCTGGTGTAGGCATGCTCTGTGGCCCAGCTGCAAGTCCCAGCTGCCCCTCCCGTCAGGTGAGGCATTCCCAGCTCAGGAAGAGGGGTTCAGACCTCAGCAGCTGCGAGGAATGCTAGATGTCTACTGTGTCCCCCGCACTGTCCACACGATGCTGCCGCTCCCTGGTCCTCCCCACATCCCTCCAGTTCTTAAGACTCCAGACAGGGGCTCCTGGGTGGCTCAGTCGGTTAAGTGTCTGACTTTGGCTCAGATCATGATCTCAGGTTCCTGGGATGAGCCCTGTGTCAGGCTCCCAGCTCAGCAGGGTGCCTGCTTTTCCCTCTCCCTCCGCCACTACCCCTGCTTGTGCTCTCTCTCTCTCAAAGAAATAAAATCTTTAAAAAAAAATTGGACAAATTCTTTTGATTTTTTATGAAAGTCTTAAACCAAAGCCTGAGATTAGAATGCTTCCATGGTGTTTCAAAGGCCCGGTACTTGGATATTTCAAAGATGGCTGCTTGGTTTGGCCACTATTGTGCCTGCTGGACCTAGGGCTTCTCTCATTCCCCCCTCTAGGAAAGGAATGCCCACTGTAACAAGGTCCTGCTTATAAGAAGCACTTACTGTGTGCTAAGCCTTGGGCTCAGTGTTTCACATGCCTGAGTTCATTAAATCTTCACAGCAATCCTGTTGGGTAGGGGTTAGCATTATTGTTTCTGTTTACAGATAAGGAAATTGAGATTCAGAGAAGCTGAGTGACTTGCTCAAAGTCACAGAGCTGGCAAGTGGTAAAGCCAGGCAGAATTCAAACCCAGAAATGTCACATGCCAGAATCTTTATGATGCTGACACACAGAACTTTCCAGATGCTTCCTTCTGTTCTCCCATCCTACCTCCCTTGGTGCAATTCCTGAGCAATGCAGGGGACAGGGAGAGCCTATCAACCTGACCTTCAAAAATCAGCGGCAATACAACATTACCATCTGCCTTTGCCTCCCTCCCACTGGCTAGTCCAGCCTGGCCTGGATCTTATGCTTGCTTGTGAATTTAGTTATTCCTCCCTTCGTTGCAGAAAAAGTATAGACAGAGTAAATGCATTTCAACTTCACTGTCCTGATCTGAAGCTGCCACTTGGAAGCCACGGAGGGGCAGGAAGTATAGTGGTTAAGACCCCAGGGAACCAGAGCTGTGTTGTCAGGGTCTGAATCTCAGCCTCACCACTTACTAGCAAGAAACCTTGAGTGAGATGCTTAACTTCTCCATGCCTCCTTTTCCCCAACTGTAAAATGGGGATAAGAACAGACCTCCTGTACAGGGTTTCTGGGAGGAGCAAAAAGTTAGCGCACAAAGCTAATTGAGTTAGGGCATGGAAGGAGGGGCACATGCAGGGTGCTGTTTCCCGGGCTGCAGCCTGATCCCCTTCAGTGTGGGGCCAGTCCCTCTGGGCCATTTCCACCTGCCAGCCTCTCCTACTTCTGCAAGGTTTCTCTACCTCCACCTTGGGCTTGCAGCTCCTCCCTGAGTCCTCCTGCCCACCAGCCTCCCGACTTGGCAAGCCAATTGTCAGAGGACGAGTCCCATGTGCAGTTCCCCCCAAAGGAAGCATTGTCTCCTCCTGCGGTCTTGCCCAGCTCCAGAGCAGGCTTACTGGGGGAGGGGACTGAATATTTACGATTTTTACCAGCCCCTGATTTTCTTCCTGGCAGCAAGGATGCAAATGTAGCTGTTAGAAACCTCAATTCACAACGAGGACACTGAGCCTTGGAGAGGTTTGCCCAAGTGTCAGGCTGCTGGACCCTTCAGGGCTCAGATTTCACGTTGGGCTCTTGGAGGGGCAGAAGTTTGGTAGATCACAGAAAGTGCGTGACAAAGGCTGCAAAGCAGTCTGTAAGATCTGGAAGAGACGCGCTCACCAGGACTTTTGGAGCTGACCTGACACCTAGTGGCCACTCATAGGAATTACTCCAACGTTGGGAAAGCTCTCAGACTGTGGCAGGCAGGTTTTTTTGGCTAGGCAATCCTTCACCCACTTGGGGGTGGCAGTGCCAAGGGATGGCCTGGAAGGTTGGGGGTGGTGGTAGGGGTGGATTTGAGTTTCCCTATAGCTCCATAATTTCCCCAAAGCTACCCAAACAAAAAATAACATTTGATCAGAAGATTGCTGCATTTTCATTTTTATGAAAGAGATGGATTAAAAGCATCTTGAGAAAACTTAACTGTTTTTATTGATTCATGGCTTATAGTCCACAAATTCTGACACTCTGTGGCTTCATAATCCTCAGGGTTCCACCCGGGCACCAGCAGTTATTGGAGGCTCAGTAGGCAGGAGACTTGATGGGGAAATTTATAGATTATAATAAACTTAGAAGACATAGCCTGACTTCAAGGGGATTCGATTTATTTGTGGAGTCGGAGCCAAAGACATCTACACATCCTGATGAGAATGGTAGACATGAGCTTCAGCCCTCAAATCCCTTATTGTGTTTCTTTATTTTCTTTTATTATCATAATTTGGACTCCGAGCTCCTATACCACCTAATCAATGGAAATTCAACGTCAGGCTAAGACCTTGATTAAGGAGGGGAAAGGGGAAAATGCGCTGTGGGGAGGGGGCATAAATTATTTTGAATAATGATTCTGCCCCATGTGCAGAGAGGCTTTGGCATCAGTTCCACCCCCGGTGAAGCAAAGTGAAACCAGGGTGATAACTGGGTGCCTAGATGCTGGTCCAGCACTGCACTGATGTGTGAAAGTGTTGGTTCTTGGTTACCTCCCAATTTTCCCAGTTTTCCACCACTTGCCCAAAACAGTCACCAGGTAAATGTATTTGTTCATTCCATAGATATTTATTGAGCAGCTACTATGTGCCAGGCACTGCAATGCTACAGAGACGCAAACTTTCAGTCCCTCCTTCTGCCCTTGTTCATCCACAAAGACGA
>NC_048231.1:17329219-17343971 GCF_002007445.2 Ailuropoda melanoleuca | reverse complement strand
AAAAAAAAAAAAATTTAAAAAAAAAAAAAAAAAAAAGAACCCTTGGAGGTATGCACCTCCCTACCCGCACAGTGCAGGCTGTTCTTGACTCTCTCTGCTGTTCTGTTAAGCAACTCTTATCTCCCTTATCTCTTATCTCATCTCCCTAGCTTCCAAGGAATTTTAAAAAGAAACGCAGATTGGTAGATTCCCCAGAACAGATTGGGAAGCCTTTAGTTTAGCTGTCCTACTTTTCAGATGGAAGCATAAGGCTCCAAGGTCCGGTGGCTAGGTAGTGCCGGGGCACGACCACATACCAGGTCTCTGTCTCCCATCCTGGGCTCTCTCCACGTGGCCCCTCAGCATTTGCTTCTAAAGGTCCCCGTTCTGTTTACTGAGCATCTGTTCCCTCAGCCACTGCCTCCAGAGTCTCAGAAATCTCCCTCCTGGACACAGTTTACATTTACTGTGATGATCGCTTTTGTGCACTGATCTCCCCCCTTCCACTCCCCCGCTTTACTCTTGCTGCCTAGCAACCCCATTGCATTCCCCGTTTGTCTTCGCAGCTCCCACCAAGACCGCCGAGGATGCGCCCCCTGCTGGTCACTAAAACCAGGAGGTGCTGCCCGGGGGAAGGGCACACCAGCAGCAGCCCAGAGACGCAGGGACCCAGCCAGACTTTATTGGCTCGCTCACAGTCTGGCCTTGATGTTTGTCTACGGAGGTTTCAGACAGATCTCCGCCTCCTCCCTGCCACCATCTGACTTGCCAGGACTTCTCGGTCGCCAGGACTTCTTTCCAGACCAGACTTGTTGCTATGGCTTCGCCGTTTTCAAGAAACTGGTTTGAAAGGTAAAGGGGTAACACTGAGTGTGGGTGGAGCCCCGTGGCTGACTGGTGGGAACGTTCGGGCAGACTCAAATCCAAGTGAGACCATTTGTCAACCTACCCCTCGTGGTGGCAGAGGGTTGAACCGGACGGGCTCGGGGACGGACAGTGAGCTGGTTTACATTGTCGGCAAGGGTTTGGCAGTAGATTGAAATTTAGAATGTGCATACCCTCTGGCCCAGCGATTACACTGGATCCACTCCACTGAGCCCTTGTTAGAGAGACTCAGGCGTGCAAACACCATATACAAAAGGATGCCGGTTGCAGTATTATTTGTAGTAGCAAAACAATGGAAATCACTTCACCGTCCCTAAAAATGAGATTCAGCAGTGAGACTTCGGTGCTATGAAATAGCACGTGGCATGTAAAAAGACGGAGATGGATCTAAATGTACAAACATGGAAAGATTGCCAAGACATACTGGAAGGCAAAGCGAGTTCAGAAGAACGTGATAACATGATTCTATTTATGATAAATAAGAAACTGTGTGTTTGTGAGGGTAAAATAATATATAAGAAAACATATGTGTCCTCTGAGCCTACCACATGCCAGGTAATGTTCTAAATGTTTTATAGGCTTTAATCCATTTCCTCCTCAAAAACTCCAATGCATGGGCACTATTACTAGCTTCATAGTACAGATGGGGAAACTGAAGCCCAGGGAGACTGGGTAACTTGCCCAGGAGTGAAGCTGGGCTTGGAACTCAGATGGTCTGGCCTCAGAGCCCACATTTTAAACCACTATATCACATGCACACCCGTGCATGTGCAGCACGGGCACACCTGATTGCAGGTTACGGGAAAGTTCCGGAAATATGCACTGAATTGTTTGTGAGAGTACTCTAGGAGGCAGAGTGCCCTGTGGGGAGGAGATCAAAGAGGACCTTTGCTTTCTTCTTGCTATACTGCTGTGGATTTAGAATTTTCACAGGCAGATATTGTTTGTAACAAACATGAAAATTAAAAATCCATGCAATGATAAAAAGGACCATTCGGCTCTTCAATCAGAGCTAACAGAGCCGAGGGACAATTTACGGGGTGCATGAGAGACCTCCCCTCAGTTCCCCAGACTCCGGGACCCAAGCCCAGGACTGCCTCTTGATTACCCCTTGAGCTCGTCTGCAACGCTGGAGATTTGCTGGACCCGGAGCCTGGTCTCTTGGCCTCTCCCCGGGCACTACCCATCAGCCTCCCAAGGAACAAGAAGCACCACGTTCGGGAGGGCAGGTGGGGATGGTGCGGGGGACGAGCAGGCCTGAGCCATCTTCAAGGGCCCCTTTGCTGGGTGACACGTGCCAGCCTCTTGCATGCATTATCCCCATTTGGTCCGTACAAACCCTCTTGGGTGCTGTGGTTATAACCCCATTCTAAAGACTTGGAGACTGAGAGCTCTGTGCCCAGCCACACCCTGTACTAGAAGCAGGGTGTGCAGAGGGGTCAGTCTGTCCCTCCTGTCTTTGCCCTGGCTTCTCCCCAAGAGAGATGCTGATCAGGCCACAGGACAGAGGTACCCAGGGAAGGCTCGTGGGGCAGGGCCGGAGGGGATCCCTCGGATAGAGTTCCCTAAGGACACTGCAAGACAAAAAGCTGCAGGACCACACGAGAACCCAACCCGCAGGCTTTGGCGAGGAGGTCCAGCATGGTGGAGCAGCTTCTGGAACCACATAGACCTGGGTTCAAAGGCCACAGTTGCCCTGTGCTGTGTGCGCACCGAGCTTCTGTGCTGCCCTTCTCCAAAGCTCAGTGTCCGGGCGACGACAGCAGCTGCTGGGCACTGTGAGAGGTCGGGCACCTGGGCAGGTCTGGTGGCCACAGAGTATGAGGCCATGTAAGGGCTCACGGAGGGTGTCGTTACCCTTTTTACTGTTATCCCGACCCTTTCCTGTCTCTTTAAGGAATAGCGCCTCTGCCCCACAAGCATCACTTTTGGCCACCAGCCACCATGGAGCTGAATGGCCTGTGGCTTCCCAGTGCACGTGCGGCTCACGCTGCAGGACCTGCAGAGGTGAGCCTCCTCTTTGGGCTTCCCCGGCTACCTGCACACCCCTCTCACCAGCAGGGCCGAGCCACAGTGCTCCACTGTGTCACCTCACTGTGTCCCCAGAATCTGGCCCCGCAGCCAGCAGCCCATGGTCAAGGGAAGCTAGGAGGAGGAGCGCAGACAGTGGGGCCAGCCTTGGTGGCCAGGGAGAGCGCGCCCAGCTGCCTCGGTGGGGCTCGTGCCTCATCGAGTGCACACAGGGTGGCCCCTGGAGCTGGGATCAGCCGGGGCACCTGACAGAGAACGGGGGGCCTGCGGCTCACGCTGCAGGACCTGCAGAGGTGAGCCTCCTCTTTGGGCTTCCCCGGCTACCTGCACACCCCTCTCACCAGCAGGGCCGAGCCACAGTGCTCCACTGTGTCACCTCACTGTGTCCCCAGAATCTGGCCCCGCAGCCAGCAGCCCATGGTCAAGGGAAGCTAGGAGGAGGAGCGCAGACAGTGGGGCCAGCCTTGGTGGCCAGGGAGAGCGCGCCCAGCTGCCTCGGTGGGGCTCGTGCCTCATCGAGTGCACACAGGGTGGCCCCTGGAGCTGGGATCAGCCGGGGCACCTGACAGAGAACGGGGGGGCCTGGGGCAGAAGCGGGATCAGAGGGCCGCTGGGCCCAGACTGACCTGAAGTTCACCATGCCTGTCTTGTCATCCAGCTTCTTTATCAGCTCCCTGACTTGGTGCAGGTTTACGGGGACCTTGTCCTGCTGAAGGGGTGGATGGAACGTGCAAGGTCAGCAGAGCTCTCTGCCGACCCCCCCAGCCCCCCAACACAGACATACAGACACACAGATAGACACACAGATAGACACAGACACACAGATAGACACAGATACAGACACACGGATAGACACAGACACACAGACAGACACACAGATAGACATAGACACACAGACACACGGATAGACACAGACACACAGATAGACACAGACACACAGACACACAGATAGACATAGACACACAGACACACGGATAGACAGACACACACAGACACACAGACAAAGATACAGACACACACACAGATAGACACACAGATAGACAGATAGACACAGACACACAGACACAGATGGACACCTAGACACAGACACTGACAGACACACAGATACACACAGACAGACACATATACCCAGACACACAAAGACACACCGACAGACACACAGACACACACACACACACACACACAGATATACAGACACACACAGGCACACACGCACACATACACCCTGGCTGTTTAGCCACAGGGGTCAGCACACCTGGATCATGGCTTTCCGGAAGTCGCCCACAGGCATCCTCA
Organism: Ailuropoda melanoleuca; assembly: GCF_002007445.2. Classification (NCBI taxonomy): domain Eukaryota; kingdom Metazoa; phylum Chordata; class Mammalia; order Carnivora; family Ursidae; genus Ailuropoda; species Ailuropoda melanoleuca. The sequence goes on along the minus strand of NC_048231.1, from coordinate 17,339,780 downwards.
TCGTTCCTTTAGGGTTCAAGCTCTTGAAGAAGTCTAAGACTGTGATTTTGTGCTGGTCGGCATAGCTCTGAGAGAAGCAGGAGACACCAGGGGCACACACTTGACTTTATAGCATCTATTAACCCCCCAACCCCCCACCCGCCCCCACCTTCTGCCACAGGGCAGCCTGGCAAGCAGAGGGGGGGGTGTAACAAGGCAGACTGGGGGGCCCAAGTCTCCTGTGTGTTAGCAGTCACTTAAGCCCAAGAGCCCTGCACAGAGCGAGGCGGGGCGAGCTGCATGGATGATGCTTCTGGGGGTTTGCTCAGTTTCCAGGAGCCGCCACTCCACAGAGCAGGATCTCCATGTGGCTCCAAAGAGGGAAGGATTAGAGTCTCTGCTGTTTGTCCCGTCTTTCTGTCTATCTACCTATCTGTCTATTTTTCTATCTATTATTCATCTATCATCTATTACCTATCTCTCCATCCATCCATCACATCTTTCTATCGTACATACTCTTTTTAGAAAATGCATTGTACTAATACATTGTGAACACCTTTTCAGTATCATTAAAACATTCTTTTGGGGTCCTTCTTAAGTCTTTTTATGCTTCTCTTCCCCTCCCACTCTCAAAGGGCCTTCAAGGCCCAGCCAGATTGATAGATATCCCTGCAGACATCGTGCTCACTGAGGAACTCCTCAGGGCCCAGTCCTTGGTCCCCTGCTCTTCTTTCCCCACACTAACCCCTCTGGGGTGCACTGCCTCTCCCCCTGGGGGGGACCCTACTTCTGCATCCTCAACAGCTGCTCACAAGTCCATGCTGACACCCACTGGCACCTCGATCCAACATGTCCCCAGTGACTTTCAGGCAGCCTGACCCTGCCAGCGGTTGTAAGCGCTGTGACGGACCCCACGGGTGTGCCGCCATGCCTCCCATCCCGCCACAGCAGGCCGCTCCACAATGCAGACGCTGCAGAGCGAAACATCGAGCTTCCCCAAACCCCCTTTCAGCTAGGCATTGGAATGGGATGGGTTTCACCAAGCATCTGATTTGGAGGGAGCAGGCCAGGAGGTGGTCCTATTCAGCGGTGGCTCCCCATTGGCCCGACTGCCGATCACAGCAGAAGAAGCCGCTACCCTGGCAGCCCACGTAGGGGATTTGGAGAGCCATTTCTGGAACCTAAACCAAGAGTCTGTTTCTTCAGCTCCCCGATGTTTCTGGGGTCTGTCTCTGGTAATATGTTCCTCTGTGTTTAACCCAGCTAGAGTGGACTGTGTGTTCAGCAACAAGAACTTTGACCAGTGCAAGAAGGGCCTGTTGCTTTGGTAGGTGTTACTGAAAAGAGCCATCGTGGCTCCTGCCCTGGAGGAGTTCAGAGAGGGCCTGGCTACTCCCGACTTGGGAGTCTGGAAGGGTTGCCCAAGGACGTGAACTTGAGTAGAGACCTAGAGGGAGAGGAGGAATGAGTGAGACACAGAAGGCAGGAGGAAGGGTGTTCCAGGCAGAGGAGCGTGCGTGTGCACAGACCTGGGGTTGAGCAAGAACTGGTGTAGAGAAACAGGGAGAAATCCAGTGGGGCTCGACTGTGGAGAACCAGGAGGGAGGGGCGGACAGAGACGGTGGGGTAGAGAGTACTTCCCTACCCCTGCCAACGTCACCACCTTTATTTTAGTCCCTCGGGCTGAACTTTTGGGGTTATCTTTGGCTCTCTCCTGTCATCACAGGCCTTTCTTCTCCCAGCACACACACACACACACACACACACACACACACTCTCGCACACCTGCAGCATGTACCCAACCATTCACCAAATCCTAGAGATGTTCCATAATGGTGTCTCCTACATCCGTCCCTCCACTTTCATTGCCACTCTCAGACAAGGCGCCATTCTAGAATACTAGTTATCATACCTAGAATACTACCATAGTGTCCTCATTGGCGTTCCCACTCTCATCTTTACCCCCTTCAGTTCATTTCCTCTCCATTGCCTGAAAAATTATCCCCTGGTCCTGCTGGATTCAAATCACCCACTGCTCAGCAACTATCGCTGGCTCCCTGCTCCCTGTGGAATCAAACTTCAGCACTGATCCTAGAATCTGAGGAGCACCATATCCAGCCTCAGCCTCCCTGTGCAGCCTTGGCTTGCAGGCTTTGCAGGAGCCTGGAACCATGTGGTGGTTCTGCTGGAACCACGTGGTCCTGCGCATCCCTCAAGCACACTGTGTGCACCGCCCCCTTGCTCCTTTGCTGGTGGGAATCCTCTTCCGGGAACTTCCTCCCTGTTGTTGTCACTCACCTGAATCCTTTCTGCTCTTCAAGGCCCTTCCCCAGGACATGTCCTTCTTTGTTTGCCTAATCTCACAGTGGCCTCTACTCTAGACTTCAGTGATATTTGCTGTCTTTGTCACTCATTTATTATTTATTATCTATTTGTGAGAAGTTACTGCATCTGTCCCATCTTTCTAACCAGATTGTTGGCTCCCTGAGTGGAAGGACTATGTTTTACATTGCACATCTGGTTTGGTCTCTAATCTGAGATTCTTATGAGATTCCTAGAGATTTCAATGCTGTGTTAAACACGGGGTGGAGCCCCCACTTTGCATCTGAGAACTCCGTTCCTGTTCCCTGGAGCATCCTGGTCCTTGGTTCCAGCTGAAGTCATCTGACTCATGAAGATATTCGATACCCCCCTGGCCTTCTAGAACTTTCCACACAACGATTTTCATGCAAAGCTCTTCTATTAACTCTTCAGTCCTGGAATCTAAGGCACAGAGCAGACCAACCAAGGCGCAGGAAGCAGCCCCAGCAGCACACACCTACAGAACACACCTCTGTGCGGCATCACCCCAGATAGCGACAGGTGTGCGTCCAGCAGAAGCCCATCGACCCTGCCGCAGGTGAGAGCCAGGAGTGGGAACACCAGCCTGGGCTGGGCGCTACTCTGTGAAGTGATCAGACCAGATGAGCACCCCTTGCAGCTCGAAAACTGTCTGATTTTTCATTTCCATGGTTCCATCTGCCTCCTGTGATCTAAGACTTGAGCCAGGAGCAGGTGACCACTAGATAGCCTGAGGGTCCCTCTTGAGCCGAAGCCATCGAATAGCTGTCCTCACCACAGGGGTGTCTTGGCAACCTCACCAGCTCTTGGCCAGAGCTTGCGTTTGTTGGTGCTTATTATTGGCCAGGTATTGCTCTAAGCCCTTTGTGTGTGTTTAGCAGAATCGGATCTCCACAGCAGCCCTCCTGGGGTGAGTCCTGTTGTTCTACCCATTTTCCGGGTGAGGAGCCTGGGACCCAGAGAGTGCAGTGACTTGCCCTTGGTTGCACATTAGCAAGCGGAGGAGCCTGACTGGTGGAGACCATCCTGCTCCAAGCCCCTCCCACTTCAGCCAGCTCCCAGATGGCCCCTTCCTCTGGGAGCTGGGAAGCACTGCGGAGGGGATCCAGCTGAAGTCATCTGACTCATGAAGATATGCACAAGGACTACCCCACGTCTGAGACATTCCTTGTCGAGAGGACTGTGCAGACACTTTGGGGGAGGGGAGACTCTGGGTCTTCGGGGTCTCTGAGAGGGAAGCGAGGGCTCACCTGGATCAGTTTCGTGGGGTTCACCCACAGGAGAAGTGCTTTCTTTTCAGAGAAGCCTTGCACGGACTTGTACATCACATCCTTTGTCACTCATTTATTATTTATTATCTATTTGTGAGAAGTTACTGCATCTGTCCCATCTTTCTAACCAGATTGTTGGCTCCCTGAGTGGAAGGACTATGTTTTACATTGCACATCTGGTTTGGTCTCTAATCTGAGATTCTTATGAGATTCCTAGAGATTTCAATGCTGTGTTAAACACGGGGTGGAGCCCCCACTTTGCATCTGAGAACTCCGTTCCTGTTCCCTGGAGCATCCTGGTCCTTGGTTCCAGCGGAAGTCATCTGACTCATGAAGATATTCGATACCCCCCTGGCCTTCTAGAACTTTCCACACAACAATGATTTTCATGCAAAGCTCTTCTATTTNATGAGGAAGGCCTCACCGTTGTACCATCTCCACCCCCGCAGACCAGCAGGCCCATCCAAGCCAAAGGCAGAGTTTTGTTTTATTTTGGTTTTTGCTTTTTCGTCTTTTCCAGCTTTTTCTGCAGGGCTGCTCGTAGACTGGGGTCGTTCATCAGATGTTGTAGCTGAGGGCTGGTAGCCTGTCACTGTCAGCTGGGCTCTCAGAGGAACATCTAAGGTTGCCAAAAAACCACCAGAAGCTGCAAGGAGCATCGAACCCACTCTTCCCCACAGTCCTCTGAAGGAACTAATCCTACCAACACCTTGATTGNGCGCAGGAAGCAGCCCCAGCAGCACACACCTACAGAACACACCTCTGTGCGGCATCACCCCAGATAGCGACAGGTGTGCGTCCAGCAGAAGCCCATCGACCCTGCCGCAGGTGAGAGCCAGGAGTGGGAACACCAGCCTGGGCTGGGCGCTACTCTGTGAAGTGATCAGACCAGATGAGCACCCCTTGCAGCTCGAAAACTGTCTGATTTTTCATTTCCATGGTTCCATCTGCCTCCTGTGATCTAAGACTTGAGCCAGGAGCAGGTGACCACTAGATAGCCTGNTTTACAGAACTGTGAGATAATACATTTCTATTGTTTGAGCCCCCTTTGTTCACGGTAGCTCTGGGACCTAAGTCCGCTCTACCTACCTCCCAGAGTGGAGTCAGGTGAGCTGGAGCATAGAAGATCCCTTTGGGGGGAAACCAGTATAAAGTGGTGGGCCAGCTACCACCTGTCTGATGATGCAGACAAGAACACCTGGCCCAGTCCCCTCGGGCCTTCCTCCTTCATCAGGGGGCTTACCCTCACATTCTACTCTCAGGAGGCCCCGTCATAGAATACAAATACAAATTTGTCTGTGTGTTAATGACACAGATTCTAAAAGTTCTGTGATTCTGGAACCGTTCTGGGACCCAGGACTGTCCATGAACAGGGCTGGCATGAACAAAGGCTGCTCTGGGGATCCCACCTCTGTCTCTGCTGTTTCTGCTCCCAGACCCACTTGGGCTCCGGTCTAGGATTTCACACCGTAAAGTTATCGGNCTTTGGGGGAGGGGAGACTCTGGGTCTTCGGGGTCTCTGAGAGGGAAGCGAGGGCTCACCTGGATCAGTTTCGTGGGGTTCACCCACAGGAGAAGTGCTTTCTTTTCAGAGAAGCCTTGCACGGACTTGTACATCACANCATCTGCTTGTCCATCTCATTGCTCATCCATCCATCCATCCATCCATCCATCCATCCATCCATCCATCCATCCATCCATCTGTCCAGCAAACCTAGCATGTGCCGGTTGCTGGGAAAAGTGCTAGGAATACACAGGCAGACAGGACAAGGTCTCTGCCCTCACGTAGCTTACACTTTATGGGGGGNGCAGGCCCATCCAAGCCAAAGGCAGAGTTTTGTTTTATTTTGGTTTTTGCTTTTTCGTCTTTTCCAGCTTTTCCTGCAGGGCTGCTCGTAGACTGGGGTCGTTCATCAGATGTTGTAGCTGAGGGCTGGTAACCTGTCACTGTCAGCTGGGCTCTCAGAGGAACATCTAAGGTTGCCAAAAAACCNCATCCATCCATCCATCCATCCATCCATCCATCCATCCATCTGTCCAGCAAACCTAGCATGTGCCGGTTGCTGGGAAAAGTGCTAGGAATGCACAGGCAGACAGGACAAGGTCTCTGCCCTCACGTAGCTTACACTTCAGGGGGGCCCCAGGCATCAGAAGTGCAGTGAGGGCAGTGACAGAGGCACACGCTGGTACCGCAGGAGCCAGGAAAGGGGCATCCAGCACAGTGGAGGGGACACTGGAGCNTCTATTGTTTGAGCCCCCTTTGTTCACGGTAGCTCTGGGACCTAAGTCCGCTCTACCTACCTCCCAGAGTGGGGTCAGGTGAGCTGGAACATAGAAGATCCCTTAGGGGGGAAACCAGTATAAAGTGGTGGGCCAGCTACCACCTGTCTGATGATGCAGGCAAGAACACCTGGCCCAGTCCCCTCCTCGGGCCTTCCTCCTCCATCAGGGGGCTTACCCTCACATTCTACTCTCAGGAGGCCCCGTCATAGAATACAAATACAAATTTGTCTGTGTGTTAATGACACAGATTCTAAAAGTTCTGTGATTCTGGAACCGTTCTGGGACCCAGGACTGTCCATGAACAGGGCTGGCATGAACAAAGGCTGCTCTGGGGATCCCACCTCTGTCTCTGCTGTTTCTGCTCCCAGACCCACTCGGGCTCCGGTCTGGGATTTCACACTGTAAAGTTATCGATGGAATGGCTACTCCTACTACTAGGACCCCAAGAGAGGGCCAGGTTGTACTCCAAAAGGAGTGACCTTGTCATGGAGCATCAGTCTGAGGGACAGAGCTGTTGGCGCCTGCCCACCCAGCATGCCCGTGGTAACTGGCGTGCGCCCTGGTGCGAGCAAGCACCGTCTGATCACTCACGGAAATGTCGATCTCTTCCATCTTGGATTTGGGGTTCCTCTTGATGGACAGGATAAGTAAAACAGCCCCATCCATATTCATAGGGTTCAGGAAAAGCTGTGGGAGGAGGGAGACCAGAGGAGGATGTGATGGGGACAGGAGAGGGTGGCTTAGAGCACGGCTTTCATTTCCCATCAAACATCATCCCTGTCTTCCACCCAGTCTTCTCTGTAAACATCTGTCTCCCAGTCATCCATCTGCTTGTCCATCTCATTGCTCATCCATCCATCCATCCATCCATCCATCCATCCATCCATCCATCCATCCATCCATCTGTCCAGCAAACCTAGCATGTGCCGGTTGCTGGGAAAAGTGCTAGGAATGCACAGGCAGACAGGACAAGGTCTCTGCCCTCACGTAGCTTACACTTCAGGGGGGCCCCAGGCATCAGAAGTGCAGTGAGGGCAGTGACAGAGGCACACGCTGGTACCGCAGGAGCCAGGAAAGGGGCATCCAGCACAGTGGAGGGGACACTGGAGCTAAGCCTTCCAGAAGTAATGGGGATTCTTCTCTGGAAGAAGCAGGGGACAGGACCAGAGGAGGGACTGAGAAGCACCCAAGTAGACAAGGGTAGGCAGGGGCAAAGCTTCAGAGGTGTTTGGGCAGTAGCAAACATTTCATGAGCAGGAGCAGAAAGAATGAGGCCACAGAGCTGGGATGGGCCAGATCCCAGGGAGCATGCAGGCCTAGTCGAGTACTCAGGGCATTATCCCAACGTGGTTGGGAGCCNAGGGCTGGCATGAACAAAGGCTGCTCTGGGGATCCCACCTCTGTCTCTGCTGTTTCTGCTCCCAGACCCACTCGGGCTCCGGTCTGGGATTTCACACTGTAAAGTTATCGATGGAATGGCTACTCCTACTACTAGGACCCCAAGAGAGGGCCAGGTTGTACTCCAAAAGGAGTGACCTTGTCATGGAGCATCAGTCTGAGGGACAGAGCTGTTGGCGCCTGCCCACCCAGCATGCCCGTGGTAACTGGCGTGCGCCCTGGTGCGAGCAAGCACCGTCTGATCACTCACGGAAATGTCGATCTCTTCCATCTTGGATTTGGGGTTCCTCTTGATGGACAGGATAAGTAAAACAGCCCCATCCATATTCATAGGGTTCAGGAAAAGCTGTGGGAGGAGGGAGACCAGAGGAGGATGTGATGGGGACAGGAGAGGGTGGCTTAGAGCACGGCTTTCATTTCCCATCAAACATCATCCCTGTCTTCCACCCAGTCTTCTCTGTAAACATCTGTCTCCCAGTCATCCATCTGCTTGTCCATCTCATTGCTCATCCATCCATCCATCCATCCATCCATCCATCCATCCATCCATCCATCCATCCATCTGTCCAGCAAACCTAGCATGTGCCGGTTGCTGGGAAAAGTGCTAGGAATACACAGGCAGACAGGACAAGGTCTCTGCCCTCACGTAGCTTACACTTTATGGGGGGCCCAGGCATCAGAAGTGCAGTGAGGGCAGTGACAGAGGCACACGCTGGTACCGCAGGAGCCAGGAAAGGGGCATCCAGCACAGTGGAGGGGACACTGGAGCTAAGCCTTCCAGAAGTAATGGGGATTCTTCTCTGGAAGAAGCAGGGGACAGGACCAGAGGAGGGACTGAGATGCACCCAAGTAGACAAGGGTAGGCAAGGGCAAAGCTGCAGAGGTGTTTGGGCAGTAGCAAACATTTCATGAGCAGGAGCAGAAAGAAGGAGGCCACAGAGCTGGGATGGGCCAGATCCCAGGGAGCATGCAGGCCTAGTCGAGTACTCAGGGCATTATCACAACGTGGTTGGGAGCAGCTGGAGCTTGGTGTAGTGGTTCACAGCAAGGAACATGGAGCTCAGTGGCTCTGCTTACTAGTTTTCTGGCCTTGGGTCAATTCCTTGACCGCTGGGTGCCTATCGCTTAGCGCCGATCTGAGGATCCGATAAATCAATTCAAGCAAAGCATTCAAAAGAGCGCTTGGTGCATAGTAAGCAGCACGTGAGTGTTAGTTCTTACTATTGAAGGCTTTCTGCCAGGTGGTGTCTTGATGAAGCAGCCAGACCTTTTGTTGTGCACCTACTGTGTGTCAGGTGTTTCCCGGGTTCCTGACGGACTCAAGAGAGAAAACACAGACTTCGTAGGGCTTAGCTTTTAGAAGCCTTTGATTGACTCACTTCCCTGGGGGAATCCTTATTTTTCTAAAAGTAGAGAAAGGAGGGCTGTGCTCGATGTGGAGAACAAGAGATCATTCCAGTGGCAAAACAGATGTGGCTTCCATCTACGCCCCAACTGAGAGGTATGTTTTAAGTTGTGCTTAAAACTTTTTTCTTTCATTTTAAAACATTAAAAAAATTTAAATGTATTTAAACACATGACAATGTGTTTAATTAAACATTTAAACAATGATACATGGTCATTATACAAGAAACTCAAAAAGAGGTAGAAAACATGTTAAAATCACCAGGACCCCACCAGTTAGAGAAAACCCTCCTGGCCGTGTTGTTAAGGCACCGTTTCAATCTTTTACGATTCAGGTGCTCTGAACTTTCCTTGGCTTCATTGTTCTGCGGAGGCTGAATCGTAGGCAGGCTGCATCAGTCGGTCTCCTCTTCCTCGCACTCGGGCCAGACCTCACTCCCAGCTCTCACGGTCACTAGCCGGCCAGTCACCCTGCCCTCCGCTGCCGGGAAGCTGCCTTCCTCTTTGCAGCTCTCAGGTGCTTGTCCTCTCAGATCGCAGCTCATTGTCCCTGATTTCTAACTCCTGTCTTTCTCCACCAACACCCCCACCTCTGCGCCCCCTCCCCAAATCACCCCCACATCTTGAGGAGTCTGGAGTTGCAGTGTGAAGCCAGGCAAAGCTGACTTCTTTGCCTCTCTTGGGCTACAGGGAGTCACGTAGGCTCGACTTTCTCATCTGACAGGTGGAGCGAGTGGAGCCCATGCTGGAGGCCTGTGCTGTGGGCAAGAAGCAGGCCATCTGATATGCACCTGCCTCATGGCACGAGCCCCGGAAAGAGAAACTGGTGATGGAAGGCCTCCTCTCTCATCTGTTTTCCAACTGCCCAGGAGCTTCTATGTTAGACATTAGCATCTGTAAGCCAATCTATTTATTTATGTATTTTTAAAGATTATATTTATTTATTTGACAGAGAGAGAGGGTGCACACAAGAAGAGGGGGCAGCAGGCAGAGGGAGAGGGAGAAGCAGGCTCCCTGTGGAGCAGGGGGCCCGATGCAGGGCTCAATCCCAGGACCCTGGGATCATGACCTGAGCCGAAGGCAGACGCTTAACCAACCAAGCCACCCAGGCACCACCCAGGCACCAATCAATTTAAAATGAAATATGTATTCATTCATTCATTTATGGACATTCACTGGGCATCTAATGTATGCCCTGCACTAAGCTAGCTACAAGGGGTATAATAATGGGCAGAAGCAAACACAGTCTTGGTTCTCATGCAGCTCTCACACCAGTGGGGGTGACCAGACAGTCAGCTAGTCTCTGAGATGAGAGTCTAAGGAGGAGCCTGGCGAGTTCTGCATGAAGGGGTGAGCCGAGATCTGAGGACTGCTGTCAGAGCAGCACGCTGAGCTGGGGCAGGGACCCAGGTGGGTGAAGGGAGCAGTGAGGGAGAGCACTACTGGGGAGGCTGAGGCTGAGGCCACAGGGAGAGCCGGGCCCTGGAATGGGGGAGACGAAAGAAGCCCCTGAAGCCTTGGCTGGACAGCAAGGGAGAACGTGGGGTAAACTGAGGCTGGAGAAGCCCACCAGGATGAGAGACAGGATTTGAACCGCAGGAAGCCATGGGGGGGGTCTAAGCTGGAGGAGACTAGACGGGAGTGGGGGTGAAAGTCAGACTTATGCTCAACACGCACACTCTGGCTTCAGTGTGGAGCAAAGTCTGGAGGAGACCCAGGTGGGAGGAAAGAAGACCAGTTAGGAGATGACACCATGCACTAGGTGACAGTAGAGGGTGGCATTAAGGTTAGAGCAGAGAGACAGTCCGGAACCGATCCACATAGGAAGCACTAGGTGAATTTTCCCAAGGATTCTCTCCAGCAATATGCAACCCCATCACCCTGCT